>NC_048303.1:9118111-9198621 GCF_013100865.1 Trachemys scripta elegans | reverse complement strand
CATCTTACAGCAAAAAAACTTCAGGACCAGACTCCAAAGAGAAACTGCTGAGCTCCAGTTCATTTGCAAATTTGACACCATCAGATCAGGATTAAACAAAGACTGTGAATGGCTATCCAACTACAGAAGCAGTTTCTCCTCCCTTGGTGTTCACACCTCAACTGCTAGCAGAGCACCTCACCCTCCCTGATTGAACTGACCTTGTTATCTCCATACTGATTTATACCTGCCTCTGGAAATTTCCATTACTTGCATCTGAAGAAGTGAGGTTCTTACCCACGAAAGCTTATGCTCCCAATACTTCTGTTAGTCTTAAAGGTGCCACAGGACCCTCTGTTGCTTTTTACAGATTCAGACTAACATGGCTACCCCTCTGATACAATGGGAAGATGTTTTCAGTGAATGGAAAGTATTTAAAACCCAGCAATCAATTGGATTCCTCAGTTTTGCGTTTTTGAAACAAAAGGGAACTCGCCAAAAATCGCATTACATCATTCCAGGGGAGTAGGATAGAGGGAAACGTTGTCATACAGCCTGACCAATTGTCCGTTAAGTCATAATTTCCCTGTTGCTGTGATGACAATAAGTTGAAATGCACTTAATGGGAAGGCACTGCTCAGAGCAGAATGGACAACTGGAAGGAGTGTTGAAATCAGCTGTGAGCAAGGAGAAATGGGGAAACACCAAAGACTGGGTGAGCAAGTCCGAATAGTTTCCTAAATATTACAGATAAGTTCCACAAAAAAGCCTATCAACCTACCTCTTCACAAATACCAATGATTTCTCTCTGTGAGGCAGGGAATTGTGATTATCCCTCTTCTACAGAAGAGAACTGAGGCCCAGAGAGATCAGGTGACATGCCCAAAGTCACATAGAAAGTCTGTGGGAGAGTATCAGAATGAAGATCTCCAGCAGCCCAGCCTCGAACCACAAGACCACCCTTCTTGATAAGCAAATGTCTTCTAAGATCTACTCTCTCTTCCCCCCTCTTTTTACACTCCCAGCTGTCTTCTTTCCTTGCTCCTGCACTGTTCTCCCCAACCAGCACCTTCCTGGGATCTCCCCAGTGGTGAATGAGGGAAAGAGACTGAAAGAGATCATGGGAGAAGAAAAAACATATGGAACTGGCAAGACAATTGCCAGTAGCAGCATCACATAATCAGTCACTTGCTTTGGTTACATTGCATTTCCCACCTTCCATCTGTATTGCAGGGCTAGACTGCACCTGACCCTGTGCATTGTTATTATATTACTACAGAAGTGAGGCTAACTAAGGAAACGAGTAATAAGGTGCATAACACCTCGGGGCTTTATGAGTCTAAGAAATGTACCCGCATTTCCTCCCGTGATAAGAGATGTGTCTTAAAACATCATCTCCGTCGGCCTTTTCACAGATAAATGTTTCAAGTGATTTCTCAGAACCTGCAGATGAATTATTTACTTATCAAAGGTCCTTCTGAGAGGAAGAAAAAGGAAAGAACATTGTGGTTATGTATGGCTGAACTGCCAGAGAAGGAGCAAGGGAATGCACGGACCATTTCAAGTGCTTTTTTTCATACTGATTCAGGGCACTACTGCAAAAACAGTCCAAATTATAATACTGCTGAATGCTGCAGTGGCAGTTTGGATAAGGAACTGTCCCCCTTGAGCTAGCCGCTGGATCATCATTTGCGCCTTGCAAAGGTGTAAAGCCTTGAGAACACATCAGCCCAGAGAGTCCTGTACTTCACATCTCAGGAAGTGGAGGGGTGTTTACACACAGCAAGGGCAGCGCTTGTCTATGGTGACAGTTTGAAAGCTGTCACATCCCCTTGTTTGATGGCTGTTTTCTTTCCTCCTGTCTGCCAGTGAGAAATAACAAATCCTGCCCAGGCTTTGGAAAGACAAAGGAACAGGGTGTGAGTCACACTCAGAATTTAAGAGGGACTCAGCCTCTGACTCACTTGGAGGGAAGAAAAAAGTCCCCACAGGGTTTCTTTACTAGTTGGAGAGCTGGTATTAAATTGCGGGAGCCATAGAAGTGATATGCAAAATAGGGACTGGGTGGCTAGCAGAAACAAAAAGGAAATAGTATCCTGAACTGCGTATTTTGAACATAAGAACACAAGAACGGCCATACTGGTCAGACCAAAGGTCCATCTAGCTCAGGATCCTGTCTTCCGACAGTTGCCAATGCCAGGTGCCCCAGAGGGAATGAACAGAACAGATAATCATCAAGTGATCCATCCCCTGAAGCCCATTCCCAGCTTCTGGCAAACAGAGGCTAGGGACACCATCCCTGCCCATCCTGGCTAATAGCCATTGATGGACCTATGCTCCATGAACTTATCTAGTTCTTTTTTGAATCCTGTTATAGTCTTGGCCCTCACAACATCCTCTGGCAAGGAGTTCCACAGCCTTGGCTACACTGGCAATTCACAGCGCTGCACTTGCTGCGCTCAGTGAAAAAACACCCCCCCGAGCGCAGTGAGTGCAGCACTGTAAAGCGCCAGTGTAATCAGTGCCTGCAGCACTGCACGCTCGCTCGCAGCGCTGCACGCTATTCCCCTCGGAGAGGTGGAGTACTTGCAGCGCTGCGAGAGAGCTCTCGCAGCGCTGGCAGCGCGACTACACTCGCGCTTCACAGCGCTGCCGCGAGTGTAGCCAAGGCCATAGACGCTACGTATGCTGGGCGCAGCTAATCCACCTCCCCAAGAGGCAGTAGCTAGGTCAACGGAAGAATTCTTCTGTCACCGACCACTGTAAACACTGAGAGTTAGGTTGGCTTAACTACGTCACTCAGAGCTGTGGATTTTTCACACCCCTGAGCAAAGTAGCTATGCAGATCTAAGTTCCCAGTGTATACCAGCCCTTATTCCCTTGTGCTTGAAATACTCACTTACCCCATAAGTGTACATCATATTTGGCGGAGTGGAGCTGGAAACACATCCTGGTGAGGACCAGGCGTTCTTATGCATTTTGTAAAGTGTGCACTTATCGTGTCCTTTAGACAATCAGAATTAATCCTTTAGTAACAACCATACTTATTAGTGCGCTACCGCAGTGTTTGGGTGATTACTGTAGAATACAATCACTCCGTTCAGCTTCAGAAGCTAGAAACTGCCTTGCTTTGAACTCTCCTCACCTGTTCCTTCCTCCTAGTCATTCAAATTTTTAAAAAAGATAAAATCAGGGTCTGTGCTGCTGAGTCAAGTCTGTAGAAGCCCAAACCAGAGACACTCCCTGGTCAATTCTTTAGAAACTGTGCATCACCAGGGGAATGTGTGGGTGGAGGGGATGTTCTTCTAACCAGTGGTTCCCAAACTTTAACAGCCCGTGAACCCCTTTCGCTAAATTGTGAAATCTCATGAACCCCCTCCTAAAAATTAATATTTTCAGGGATTTAACTTTAAATTTCCTCAGTGTGATGGCTGCCCCGCTCTTCCTGGGGCTCGGGCTGCCAGCCCTGTGTGGGGAGTGCTGCGGTTCGGGCTGCTGGCTCCCCCACTGACGGGGGCAGGGCTTGGGCTGCCAGCCCCAACTGCCTGGCCCCACTCTTCCCGGGGCTTGGGCTGCCAGCCTTGTGTGGGGAGCGCTGGGGTTCAGACTGCCAGCTCCCCCGCTGACGGGGGCAGGGCTTGGGCTGCCAACCCCAACTGCCTGGCCCCGCTTTTCCTGGGGCTCGGGGTGTCTGCCCTGCAACCAGGTCCCACCTGCTGTCTCTAATGCCCGGGGTCCTCTGTCTGCCATTAGTGAAATTTTTCTGGCGAACCCCCTGTAATGTTCTGCGAACCCCCAGAGGTTCGTGAACCCCAGTTTGGGAACCACTGTTCTAACCTCTTCCTAAGAAGGGAACCACTGAGAATCAGCCCACCCCAAACCACACACAGCAAACCGTTGGCGGCTCCCACCAGGCAAACAATAACACTTCCAGCTAGAAACCTCCAGACATAACCCCCAAGGGAGGGGCTTTGGAAAAGATACTTTGGGAGGCAGCATGGTCTAATGGCTAGAGCAATGGACTCGGACCCAGTAGATAGGGTTTTAGTCCCAGTTCCGCCACTGGTCTGCTGGGGGGACTTTGGGATAATCGTGTGACTGCCCTGTGCCTCAGTTACCCCATCTGAAAACTGGGGATAATGATAGTGGCCTCTTTTATAAAGCGCGTTGAGATCTACTGATGAAAAGATCTATGTAACAGCTCAGTGCTATTATCATCTCGACAATTAACAGTCTTCTATGTGGGCAGAATCAGGATTCCCTTGCAGGAAGTTGGACTGTTGTCTCATATTTGTTATGTCAACAGGTATGATTCCACTCACACACACCATGGTATAATAATGACTTACTCAGTGACTGTTTACCAGATATGGGCAAAAATCGTGAGCTTTAATCTGACAGCAGTTTCTTCAAACTTTCTTCTTAGGTGTTAATTTGTGCATTCCCCCAATTCAGGTTCAGCCGAACCTCAAAAACTGAAAGCACCATTCAGTCAAAACTGCTGCATTTCATCTGGTTTTGATCAGAGATTGGATGGGACCAAATAGCACTTTATATCATTTTCACATCCTAAATGCTTTGTAGATGTTAAGAAGCCATGGAGAAGAGCTCCGTGTAAACATGAAATCTCGTCTCTCTTACCAACAGAAGGTGGTCCAATAAAAGATATTACCTCACCCATCTTGTCCCTTTGTAGACATTAACTAATTTATTAATCCTCACAGTGAAGCGACAGGATCAAGCCCATGTCAGAAAGGGGGAAACTGAGGCAGAGACTTTAAGTGACATGCCCATGGTCACCCATTTAAAGAATACATCCTAGGTTTTCCAACTTCTGGTCCTGTGCTGTGTGCTCCACATACGCCACCACGCCTAGAACTCTCAGGGGTCCATCCCCACCTGTTTATGCAAACTTCCGGAGCTCTTAAACCTGGATCTCTAGGTCGTGAAACCGGACATGAAAAAGAAACGTATCCTAAAGAATCTTCAGCTTGAGCTCGGCTCTAGAAATGAACAGTGGCTCATTCCTGGGGCCCAAGGACTGGACTGTGGGAGGTGGCTTCTTATTCATTTCAGACCTGTTGGACCATTGCTGTCTCCAAACCAAATAAACATGCGCATTCTAAAATTGATTGGAAATCGACTCCTGATCCTCTCTCTTGGTCTTTGTTTCTGGCAGGGTTACAAGCAAAGAATCAACTCCCTGACTGGTACAGAGTCTTTCCCCTCACCCACCCTCCTACCTAATGATGAGCAAAGGAAAGCTCTCCTGCATTTCCCAAGGAGGCCTGGTAATGGCATCCCATCCGTAATTACTCCCGACTTCCCTGAATTCTTCTCTCTTTTCCCTACAGTCTTAATTTTCCTGGTGAAAACAGAAGCCCACATGCACAAAATCCCAAGTACTCCCACATACAGCACAAGACAGCATTTCGACACCTTCCAATGGGACCGAGACAGCCTCCTGCTTGGCCATTGTATAGTAAGCCGGAGCTCCCTGTACAAGGCAGACTTTGCTTTCATACTAGCAAGCCAAGCATGTATTGGGGGAGGGGCGGCAGAGTCATTCAGTGGCAGGGATAGCAAGGAGGGAGGGGTCTCTTCTCAGCTATTACTGACCTGCTGTGGGACCCTGAGGGAGGCACTTGCCCTCTTTGCGCTACAGTTTCACCCGCTGGAAGAAAAGACTCCGGCTGGATATTCACCTTTGTAAAGCCCTTTAAGATGGATGGTTGAAAAGTGCTATGTATCTAACAACTATGGCGAGGCTCAACCTCCTCCTATGGCAGCAGAATCATAGCAGAAAGCAACTCACCAGTCGTCTCCTCCTCCCCCAGCCAATTATCTCATCTCCCCGACTACCAGGAGCTGGAATACAACACCCAATTTAGGGCCCATAACTGTCTGGCCAGCCCCAGTACAAGGGAATCCCATCATGCTACCCCTTAGGGAGGTCATAAAATGACTCAGGCTCTCTTGCTTTGCTTAACAACAATAATAATTTTTTGACCCACTGATGAATGTTGACTGCTTTAACGAAGCCCCATGTCGACTGTAAAAGCTTCTCAGCTTCTCTGGGGTGTCTTCAAGGCGCAAAGGCCTTTGAGGCCCCAGAAGCGATGTAAATGCTGGCCAGAGATAGGACACACTCCTGCCAAAACTTTCCCCTGCTGCTGCTTTTGTTGGCGGACATGGTATTCTCCAGAACATGTTTTATAACCTAGACTTGGGGTTTTATGAGATGAACATATAGAAGCAAATACAAACTATGTTGATCCCTTCTCTCTTTCCTTTCGGGCTGCTTGTTGGCTCAGAGAACCAATTCCTTTTTCATCTTTCTTCCCCTTCTCCTAGGCCCTTTACTAACCACAGATTTCTAAGCAAGAATGAAATTACATTAAACGAAACCCTTTCTCAATCCATTATGGGCTTTTGCAGGAGGGTTTGGGGGAAGGGAGAGGAGTTGGAGTGGGGGTGGAGGGGATGGATGTTTGAGTAATTTCTTCCTGGAAGATGACAGGGTGGGGAGGAGAGAGCAATCAATGCTGGGTAAGATCAGTATGAAGCACACAAACCTGAATGGAATTCCTCTTCCTCAGTGTCATAGTAACCCCAGAAGACATCAGAGAGCAAGCGAGCGCAGGGACAGGCTGAACGAGGAAACCGTTCAGCTGATTTGGTGACACACTGGACAAACAGCTTTACTCTCTGTTCTCTTCAGCCCAATTTCCTGCTGCGAAGGGCGATTCCGGTTGCACCGCAGTTCCACAATGATTGGAATGGCTTGTGGGGGCTGGGGGAGGGAGGTGTCCTTTATCCTAGTACTGCCACAAGACCCTTTGCAGCTAGTTTCAAAACACATATGGGCTCAATTCTATTCACAGTTACACTGGGGTTACTCTGGCTTTACACAGGTGTAATTGAGAACAGAAGCTAACCCTCTATTTCCCCACAGAGAGAGAGATGCATTTCAGATATAGGAATTTGGTGCAAAGCCATCCCCCAACAAAAATGCTGTGCGCACTCTTCAGTTCTGTTCTTCCCACCAACATGCACTCCGGGCTAAGACCGGTATTAAGGAACATGTCCTTTCAATACAGCTCCAACTAAACTGGTATCTGAATTACTGAAGGGACACATTCAGGGATTTAGCCCAGTTCTGGTCATGTGGAAGGGTGGTCACACAATCAGATCCCAGTCACGTTACAAATTCTAACCACCCTGCGTTCGAATCAGGAACAATCTGATTATAACTGGGTCACCAAAGTCAGCTGGACTGTTAGTGAAGACAGCCTCTAAGTTTGTTTAGACAGACAGTATGGAGAGGGTCAAACTGTGTAAGAAACTTCACTTATAGACCTGTTTTTTAACCTATGTTTTAAACATGCCTGCACCAGGCTTGGGCCCCCACCCACAGCCAATGGTTGAGAAACAGGGCAGATTCTCCCAAGGACATAAGAATGGCCATACTGGGTCAGACCAAAGGTCCATCTAGCCCAGTATCCTGTCTTCCGACTGTGGCCAATGCCAAGTACCCCAGATGGAATGAACAGAACAGGTAATCATCAAGTGATCCATCCCCTGAAGCCCATTCCCAGCTTCTGGCAAACAGAGGCTAGGGACACCATCCCTGCTCATCCTGGCTAATAGCTATTGATGGACCTATCCTCCATGAATTTATCTAGTTCTTTTTTGAACCCTGTTATAGTCTTGGCCCTCACAACATCCTCTGGCAAGGAGTTCCACAGGTTGACTGTGCGTTGTGTGAAAAAATACTTCCTTTTGTTTGTTTTAAACCTGCTGCCTATTAATTTCATTTGGTAGCCCCTACTTCTTGTGTTATGAGAAGGAGTAAATAACACTTCTTTATTTACTTTCTCCACACCCGTCATGATTTTATAGACCTCTATCATATCCCCTCTTAGTCGTCTCTTATCCAAGCTGAAAAGTCCCAATCTTATTAATTTCACCTCATATGGCAGCCGTTCCATACCCTTAATCATTTTTCTTGCCCTTTTCTGAATCTTTTGCAATTCCAATATATCTTTTTTGAGATGGGGTGACCACATCTGCACGCAGTATTCAAGATGTGGGCATACCATGGATTTATATAAAGGCAACATGATATTTTCTGTCTTATTATCTATCCCTTTCTTAATGATTCCCAACATTCTGTTTGCTTTTTTGACTGCCGCTGCACAGTGCGTGGATGTTTTCTGAGAACTATCCATGACTCAATGATCTCTCTCTTGAGTGGTAACAGCTAATTCGGACCCCATCATTTTATATGTATAGTTGGGATTATGTTTTCCAATGTGCATTACTTTTCATTTACCAACACTGAATTTCATCTGCCATTTTGTTGCCCAGTCACCTAGATTTGAGAGACCCTTTTGTAGCTGTTCGCAGTCTGCCTGGGACTTAACTATCTTGAGTATTTTTGAATCATCTGGAAATTTTACCAACTCATTGTTTACCCCTTATTCCAGATCATTTTTGAATATGTTATATAGGACTGGGCCCCGTACAGACCCATGGGGGACACCACAATTTACCTCTCTCCGTTCTGAAAACTGACCATTTAGCCCTACCCTTTGTTTCCTATCTTTTAACCAGTTACCAATCCATGAGAGAACCTTTCCTGTTATCCCATGACAGCTTACTTTGCTTAAGAGCCTTTGGTGAGGTACTTTGTCACGGGCTTTCTGAAAATCTAAATACACTATATCCACTGGATTCCCCCTAGTCCTCATGCTTGTTGACCCCCTAAAAGAATTCTAGTAGATTGGTGAGGCATGATTTCCCTTTACAAAAACCATGTTGACTATTCCACATCAAATTATGTTCATCTATGTGTCTGACAATTTTGTTCTTTACTATAGTTTCAACCAGTTTACCCGGTACTGAAGTCAAGCTTACTGGCCTGTAATTGCCGGGGTCACCTCTGGACCCCTTTATAAAAACTGGCATCACATTATCTATCCTCCAGTCATTTGGTACAGTAGCTGATTTAAATGATAGGTTACAGACTACAGTTAGTAGTCCTGCAATTTCACATTTGAGTTCCTTCAGAAATCTTGGGTGAACACCATCTGGTCCTGGTGACCTATTACTATTTGGTTTATCAATTTATTGCAAAATCTTCTCTAATGACACCTCAATCTGGGACAATTCCACAGATCTGTTACCTAAAGATAAAGGTTCAGGTTTGGGAATCTCCCTCACATCCTCAACCGTGAAGACCAATGCAAAGAATGCATTTAGTTTCTCTGTAATGGCCTTATCGTCCTTGAGTGCTCCTTTAGCATCTTGATCGTCCAGTGTCCCCGCTGGTTTAGCAGGCTTCCTGCTTCTGATGTACTTAAAAAAATTTTTTGCTATTACTTTTTGGGTCTCTGACTAGCTGTTCTTCAGATTTTTTTCTGGCCTTCCTAATTATATTTTTACATCTCATTTGCCAGAGTTTATGCTCCTTTCTATTTTCCTCACTAGGATTTAACTTCCACTTTTTAAAGGATGCCTTTTTGCCTCTCACTGCTTCTTTTACTTTGTTGTTTAGCCACGATGGCTCGTTTGGTTCTCTTACTATGTTTTTTAATTTGGGGTGTACATTTAAGTTGAGCCTCTATTATGGTGTCTTTAAAAAGTTTCCATGCAGCTTGCAGGGATTTTACTTTTGGTGCTGTACCTTTTAATTTCTGTTTAACTAACCTCCTCATTTTTTGTGTAGTTCCCCTTTCTGAAATTAAATGCTACAGTGTTGGGCTGCTGTGGTGTTTTTCCCGCCACAGGGATGTTAAATTGTATTATATTATGGTCACTATTACCAGCTATATTCACCTCTTGGACCTGATCCTGTGCTCCACTTAGGACTAAATCAAGGCCTGGTCCCCACTAAGTCCCCAAATCGGACTAAGGTACGCAAATTCAGCTACGTTAATAACGTAGCTGAATTCGAAGTACCTTAGTCCGAACTTACCGCAGTCCAGACGCGGCAGGAAGTCTCCCCCCGTCGATGCCGCGTACTCCTCTCGGCGAGCTGGAGTACCGGCGCCGACTGTGAGCACTTCCGGGATCGATCCCAGAACATCGATGGCGTGCCGCCGGACCAGCCGGTAAGTGAAGACTAGGCCCAAGAATTGCCTCTTCCCTTGTGGGTTCCAGGACTAGCTGCTCCAAGAAGCAGTAATTTCTCCTCTTGTTCACACTGATGTAAACGAGGAGTAACTGATTTTCACTGCCTCACCCCGGTATTGTCATTTACATCAGAATAGCAGGGGGGTTGATCCCCACTGTGCCCAGGAATCGATGACCACCCAAGGCATAAGCATCAGCCCAGTGGATTTACACTGGGGTGAGAGGAGAATCAGGGCTAATGGCCTGGAAACAGGTTTAGCTGCTACAGTGTTTCAACACGATTCTCTCACTCATTTCCTACCTCAGAATGGCCCGACTCTCTCTCTCAGACTCATTTTGCAGTTTGACTGAATACCACTTGCATATTTTCTCAATGAGGGGAGAAAACAGGAATTTGCCACTTGTCTGCCTCTATTCTGTTGCCTGTCAGCATTCAGCAAATATTTCAATCATAGCCCTTTGCATGCTTCTAGCCCCTGTCATTTAACCTTTGACCCTCCCCGAGTCTAATCCACTGGCCTTTCCCTTCTAATCTTTACAGCAGAGAACTGACTACAGAGTGAGCTGGGGGGAAGGTGGGGAAGCTGAGGGCAGCCTCCAGTATTTCAATATTTAGAGAGAAAACAAATCTTTGACCACACTCGTAATCATAATTTAATTAGAGTCACAAAGAGGCAGCTGGGATTTCACTTCCACGTTGAAAGATGATTAAGAAAAGTTACCACATTAAACAGGGAAGAAAGGTAGCCTTTATCTTGGCTCTCCTCAGTATGGCCTGCAGCATCTCCAGGCAGGTATCTAATTGTCTCTGGAGACTTCCTCTCCCCCCTACCTGTCACAACCACCCTCTCGCAATCTCACATGTCATCAAGATTAGTAGCTAACAATTCTGCTGTCAAAAGCACGTGTGATGAAAATAATGCCCAGAGCGCAGTTTGTCAGTCTCAGGAGCTCCTGCTCAACTTGCATAGCGCAAGGCACGTACAGCCCGGAGGTCTCGATTCCCCTGTAATTCAGCTCGCCAAAACCATCCAGAGTAGGTTTCCGGAGGCCACATCCAGCCTCCCATTGTATGAGAAATAGCTGAGCCTTCAGTCATGTGGACATTTTAATTGTTAACATCGGTATTTTGTTTCTCTCTACTGTAGACAGTTTGCTGTCTGTTATCTGTCCTTCATATGTAATTAATTGTGCTGTCTCTTGCCTCATTAGAAATGAGCCCCCTTCCCCCAACCAATCAAATCACAGTGTGCATTATTTAGGTTAAATCATGTTTAAGTAACTACATAAATAGTAGGTCACTTTTGCCTTTTGTCTAGGCTGAGAGTGTTGCGTGGCTTGTTTCTCAACATGCCAGACCAGGAAAGCCTCTAACACTGGCGTCTCTCAAAGGGAAGCTTTCCCCAGGCACTGTCAATGCAGCCCTGTGGGTTTGCTGTTTTTTTTAAGCAGTTCTCTCTTCTGGTTCAGAGCAGAAGGTTCACACAGTATATGAAAGAAGAAGGTGCCAAACTTTAATAAGACAGGCATAAAAGTTAACGCACCAGAGCAAAATCCTGCTAAGCGGATGTTAATTGTTGAGCAAGAAACAATGATAAGGGAAGGTTTCAGAGTAGCAGCCGTGTTAGTCTGTATCCGCAAAAAGAACAGGAGTACTTGTGGCACCTTAGAGACTAACAAATTTATTAGAGCATAAGCTTTCGTGGACTACAGCCCACTTCTTCGGATGCATATGCTTATGCTCTAATAAATTTGTTAGTCTCTAAGGTGCCACAAGTACTCCTGTTCTTTTTTTAATGATAAGGGAAGACATGCAGATTGTTTTGTTTATTTTTTTCTTCGTGTATTCACTGAAACCATAATTTCACCTCAACACGAATGCACACCCCTCCCCCTCCCCCAGTTTCATCAGAGGTTTTGCTGTAGCTAGGATTGAAATCTGCAAGCTACAGTAGAACGGAAAGACTTCAGAAATTCTCTCATATCAGAATAAATGGAAGTGGGGCCCTCTGTATATTGGTTAAAAAATTATCAAAGAACTGGGTGGACAGATTCAAGCAACATAAAAACCAACATGAATCAGGATCTTAAACTCAAACCAAACCTAAACCAAAAACGTTGAGTGTCAGAATCATTCAGTTAGATTTTAAGATTCATTTACTCACATCTCTGCACTTCCTAGGCCAAATCCAAGGTTCTTATATAGATCAGGCTCATGTAAAACCCCCAGTGACATCAACTAACTTGAGGTCTTGAGGATTCAGTTACCTGCTGCCAGATTGGACCAACATGCTGACAGAGTGTGAACGGCTGAGCTCCTACCTGAATACAAGTAGGAAGCACTGGGAAACGCATGAGAAAGCGGGCTGCAGTCCATGAAAGCTTATGCTCTAATAAATTTGTTAGTCTCTAAGGTGCCACAAGTACTCTTGTTCTTTTTGCGGATACAGACTAACACGGCTGCTGCTCTGAAACATGAGAAAGCCTGTTCTCCTGAGATTTCCAGCCCAGCGTTAGCATTTAAAAAGATTTGGATCATTTGGATAAGCTTCAGGGGAATCATATAAACTTTTGCATATTTATCTAACCAAGATCAACTATCCTCTTTGGCTTTGGCCATCATCAGTTATGCAACTTGACTAGTCAACCGATTTAACTAATCAGATCAAACCCAAGGTGCTATATGTTATGTACGAAGGTTCTGAAATGTTTGGGAGGACTTCAGGGAGAAAAATGATGGATATATTTTAAGTATTGTTATATTGAACTAAATTACTGCTCATGAAAGTGTCATATTGACAGCCCCCAAAGATGAAGTTCTCTCTCTCCGCAACAATCTCAACACAGATGATGGAGCAAGATCCTTCCACACCACCTGAAACCAACAAATCTAAGCCCTGACACGGGAAGACCACCCTAAGGAATGACGCTGGTAGTTCTGTCTCCATGCCCATCTTGTCCTTGACCTTTCTACTAATGCTGCTAAAGGGATACCAACTAGGATAGTGGTTTAGGGGGAAATCGAGCTAACCTGAAGTCACTAGCACATATCACCATCAGGCACTGAACAGTAGTTATTCGTTTGTGTCTTTCACTCACTATTGACCTAGGCCAGATTCAAACCCATGACCCATAAGTGAAAGGCACTGTTATAAAGTTACCAAGACAGTTAACTATTGCGTCTTCTTATTACCACTTTCTTGTGTGTAAGAACAGCCATTAGCTTATCTAAATGGCAGTCTTGCCTCCCATCTCCACCCGTTTCATCTTCATGATCAAGTAGATGCATCTTTGGGAATAAATGTTCAATTAACCCCTTACAAAGCTTTCCCACTTACAGGCAGACGACCACGAAATGTCCACAGCTTGGTTAGCCAGACTACATGGACTGCTTCACTGTGACACTATGAAAAGGGAAGGGAGAAAGGCAGGAAGAAAGAAAAAACATGCAAGAGTAGGGGGTGGGGAAGACAACAATCAGAGATGTTCAATGGGAATGTCCAAAAATAACACAAACAGGATCTCCCTGCCATCTGCTCCAATCCTCTCTGAATGGCTTTCAAAGCAAAAGCCTAGCCAACCCCTGACAAACAAAGCACTGTGCATCAGTTTTAATGGAATCCCAATACTGTGCCCCCCTTTCCCTTACACACACACCTTCCATACCCCTCCAGTTGCCAAATAAATGACAGTATGCAAAGAATTTGCTTCGGTTTGGAGGCTGAATAAACAGGGAATAATTTTGCAAGTGCTCCCATATGTCTCTGCTTCTCTGCTTACAATGGACACTAATAAGATTTGCCATAGCTAATTCATTCTTTCACACCAATACCCTATTCTCCACCTTTCAAAAAAAATTCAAATTCTTTCTTCTATCCCACATGTAGTTTTTGCTTTACTTCCACACAGTAGAAGCACAAGTGTTTCCACAACAAAGCCCACCCATCACAAAACAGAATTTTCAACTTAGTTTAGACTCCAAACTTAGGTTTAATAATTGGTTTTACTGAAGTTAATGGGACTGAAAAGCTTTCAGATTTATTCTTTTGATTTTTTAATTCCAGTAAAAATGAGGGGGGGGGGGGGGAAGGATGAGGATTTGGTGGTAAAGGGAGAACTGCAAATTCAAACCCAAAAGCGTTGTATTAGTGCATGTAAACCAGAAAGTGAAATTGACTCAATACAAAGGAAAATGACACCCGGGAGTTTTACATTGTCCCACAAAGCAAACAAATACTAGAAATGGTGAACAAATAAACACAATGTTTAAACTGTGATTGAATACAATTGATGGGGATTTTAGTAATCCAAGCAGATACTAGATACAGTACAATATGCTTGGTCACCTATAAATAAGTAAGTAGGTACAAAGGGGATCGGAATCACAGAAATAGAATTTTTATTTTTGACAAATCTATAGAAAAACATTTAAATCCCACACTTTTTCTTTTTCTTTTTCTTTTTCACTGAGTTATTTTTAAAACGCCATAAGCACATTGCTATCAGAGATGATGAAACCCTTTTTGAAATCTGAGGACTAAATGACTTGAACAAACAAACTAATCTCCCCCCCTGCCCTTTTCTTTCTCCCTTCTCCATCCCCCACGAGTGCAGTTCTTGCCCCTCCCGCACCCACACACAAATGGCCTACACATCAGAAAGGGGGATGGGTAAAGAAGGGCCAACAATTATTCCTCTATATGAACAAGAGGAACACGGTGGAGGAGCAATGGGGGTTGCTGGGAGGGGAATAACGACCCCGCTTCGCAGAAAGAGGACAGAGATTGCGAGGAATCTGGCACAGGAGTTAATTTGCAAGACCTCAGAATTGGGAGCAAAGGTCACACATAATCCAAAGGAAAGATATTTGGTCATCCGGAAGGTCAACAGTTCACAGAGTCTGGCAGCAGCTGGACCCTCAAGCCAGCAGCCCCCCATGCCCACTACCGAGCCACCTGTAAAACCAGCCATGAGGCGGCCAGGGCTGCTGGGAAAGATCTGTGATATGCCAAAGGCTAAAGAACGGATTGTTCTCCACAACGCCACCACCCAACATATACATGCTCTGTCCAAATCTTCACTAGTAGTGTTTGTCTAGATCCCCCACTGAGCGCAGCCATAATGAGGAATACCTGAAAATCCCGGTCACTATTGTTCTGCCTCTCACTGTCCCTTTTACAGCACTGGACTTGAGAAAACATCCTCTCCATACCACTCTGCTCATCTTTCACACAACAGTACCCTTCGCCAATGTCACTCTGTCCCCTGCCCTGGAAACCGCACTCCTCCACAAAGCGAAAAACCCACTTGTCTACAGCTGGGGGTGGTGCCACTTAAACGTCCTTATTCCCCTTGACCTCAGGGCAGCCTTGGACTCCGTGCAACTTTCCACCCTCATGGACCTGCCTTTTCAGCAATACGGGTCTGTCTCATCTTACACGGGGGTTCCGTTCCGCGGTTAGCGCGTAAAGCAAAAACCGCGTATAGCCAAAACCCCATTGAGTTCAATGGCGGGCGAAATCACCCGCACTACAGGTATAGTATTAAAACTGTTGTTTTTCTCTCTCTTTTTTTTTGTTTTTGCCGACTGCGTGAAGTTGAAATCGCGCATGTTAAAGGCGCGTAAGATGCGACAGACCTGTATAGGGAAGGAAGCATGGGCCTGTGGTTAAGACACCCGACAGGGACCCATGGTACGTGGCTTCCGTTTCCAGCTCTGTCACAGAGTCAGATCACCTCATCTCTTTGTGCCTGAGCTCCCGGTGTGTAAAGTGGGGATAACAACACTTCCCTACCTCCCAGGGGTGTTGGAAGGATTCATTCTTTAATGATGCTGAAATAGTACAGTGATTTTGCAATGAGGGGGGAGCCGCACAACAGTAAATAGACTATACCAGAACACGCATCTCTTGCACCTCTTCTTGTTCTGCCTTTTCCTCCCATCTAACTGCTCTCTTCCTGTGTCTGGGGGCAATCCCTCTTTTGCACCACGACCCTCCCTGTATGGAGAAAGCAAAAGGAGACGCCTAAAGCACATGTCTGTCTTCTCCTTTTCCATTCTCAACTCATCCCTCCCTTTGAATCCCCTATACATAACCTTGGTGTTATTCTCGACCATTAACTTGCATTCCCCTCCCATGTCTCTGAGGCTATGTCTACACTTAAACCGCTCCAGCAGCACAGCTCCAGCACTGCAGCTGCCTTGCCAGAACCCTTCAGTGTAGACACTCACTCCGGCCATGGGAGGGATTCTCCCATCGCTGTGGTTAACCCACCTCCCCAAGAGGCAGTAGCTAGGTTGACAGAAGAATTCTTCCCTTGACCGTGTGTTCAGTTTAATGATGTCACTCAGGGGGGTGGATTTTTCATACCTTTGAGCGACATAGCTGGGTTGACCTAATGTTTTAGAGTACACCTGGCCTTAGTCCCACGGATCTGCCTATCAGCACCTCTGCCATGCAACGCAAGGACCCCTCTGCCTCCAGCAATGTTGTGAATTTCCGGATCTTCAGACTGGGCACAGTGCAGCTGCCTGCCTTCTCACCTGAACAAAGAAGAACTCCACTCACTCCTCATCCACTTCAAGATCCATATCAAAACTGCCTTCCTTCCTTTGAAAGCCTTCCATCGATGTATTGCAGGCTACTCCAGGCACCTGTGTCTTTCCAACTCCTTTCTCATGCCCATCCAAACACTAGATTCCTTTTGGCATAAGCTTTGGCACCGTTTCTGCAAGAGCCTTCTCCCTTGCTGCTCCCACCCTCTGAAAGAGCCTTCCTATATCTTTCTGCCTCATCCACTATCTATCTATTTTCATATCCTATTTAACAGCCCATCTCTATACAGTGCATCATCCCTTTTCTGACCCATGCCCCCTCGCTCTTTTCATCCTGTAATTCAGCTAATTGTAACTATATTATTTAACTCTGTGCTGCAAACTGTACTGTATATAATGGGTGTGAACTGCTATGAGCTATTTGGTCAGAGATGCTCATTGTTCTTAGAAGACATAGTGCCTAAAATGTGTCGGTACCCAAAATAACACAGCGAGGACTTTCATCAGTCAATAGGGCTTCAGAAGAGTGGAATGGGGGTCGGGGGGAGTATGTGGAGAGGGATTACTTTTCTACTTTTTCTACCCAGGGATTAACACATGGGTTTCAAACAAGAGGACTCCCTTCCCCAGCTGACAGCAGCAGCTGCAGCTTCAGACTCGCTCACACAGTGGCAGGGAATCGAATCAAAGAGAAAAGAAGAAAGAGGACAACCTTTCCTTGGGGAGTAGGAAACACAATACGAGCCCTTCTGAAACCCCTGCAAATACGGGCTTGATTTTAGTTTTTCTTTGGGAACAAAGGGAAATTGGTATTTTTCAAAATTCTTCTGAAAGCCAAAGCAGCAGATGGTTCATTCCACACATGGAGAAAGAAAAGGGGAAAAAAAACACCCTGCCAGGATACAGATCAGTGAGATGTGACGAAGATGGGCACAGTGGAATGGCCTCTGACCTGGGGATTTCACAAAGAGTTATGAAACCATGTGGACAAGATGCACTGTGTTGCCTGGTACATCTAACGTGCAGCTGCTATTTACCATGATAACATCTTGGGCTTTATTAAAACAGAACAGGAGAAAGGAGAGATAGCTAGGTAGCTAGGTAGCATTTCCCTCTCATCTGTTTAGCAGCTCACAACAATCCTACACCATAATGTTTTAGCAGGGAGAAGTAAAGAAATTCTCCAGCTGAATCGACAGCATCGCAGGGAACAATTTTTTTTTTTCACTGCCACAATTTGGACATTAATCAGCATCCACCCCACTTTCATGGGGTTTTCGCTGACACAAAAAGATTCATCTTTTTCTTTTGATTCTGGATGAGTCATTTTGTAAACTGAAACAAGGCGAATCAACAGCTTTTATGTTGGCTGCAAATACACATTAGCAAGTGAATTGCTGTAGCGAAACCCAGGTAGTGCAGAGCTTTAGAACCACTAAGGGTGAGTTGTTGGGATTCACACTCCAGCATCCAAACCCCTCAGTCTAAGCCTTTGACTTTCCCTACCCCCACTCCCAGCTTTGACATCCTTTCTGAGAGATTGAGGCTCCTCCAATTGTAGTCAATGGCAAAATTCCCATTGATCTCTATTTTACCGTGATCAGGCCCGAAGACTTCGTGCTGCAGCCATCTATGCCTCCCGTGTGACAATAATTACTGGAGTCAGTGAACACTGATCCCCGTCAAGTCCAGTAAGGAAGAGAAATGGATCCATCCAGAGCACATTAATAACATTTCGTGAATCAACCAGGGAAGGCACACAGAGCAGCAATACGAGGTGCCCCCTCCCATAGGGCAGGTGTAGAACATGCTGAGGCCCCTCCCACTGAAGTCAATGGCAAAACTCCCCTTGATTTCAGTGGGGACCCATCATTCCCAGAGAGCTAATAGCCACTCTTGCCAGTCCCAGGAGCTGATCACCTGAACTCAGGTCCCTCGCATCATGCTGTCACCAATTCCCATTGTTCTCCAGATCCACAGATTGGAACCCCTTTTTTAAAATCAAGCCAGGCATGAGGGAATATAATTACAAGTAGTTAGATGAAATTAAGAGAGGAAGAAAAATGAGGCTGAATAACTGAGGGAGCGGAAGAAGAGGGGGAGTGATGGGGGCAGGTTCTTTCTAATGATTAAATCTATTACTGTAGAATAGTCTCCCAAGGAGAGTGATCGAAGCTCTGTTGAGAGAATTATTTAAAACTGTACTCAACTATATAGATTCTCCCATACAGATTACCATATAAATCTCCTGCAATGGCAGAACGGGCCAGACAGGGCCAGCGCAATCCATTAGGCGACCTAGGGCACTAACATTTGGGGGGCAGCGACCGAGGCAGCTGGATCTTCGGCCGCCGCCGTTGGGAGCGGCATTTCGGGGGCGGGACCTTCCGCCGGCTAGGGCGGCAAAAAAGCTGGCGGCGCTTCTGGGGCCAGATAAACTCATCAGTTATTTTCAACTAACTTCTTTGACTGTGGTTCTAAGTAAAATGTCTCCCTTCTTTGGCTGGTGCTTGTTGTAGCCTCACAATAATTGTCTCATCTGGGAAAAGCTTCTGGTAATCTATGCTCTGCGACCTGTTTGGGTCAAGAGACCCACCACAGGGAAAGTCCTTCCAGCTGAAGGCAGGAGGATTTCTGGATGCGAGGGTAAGAGATGATCACAGGTCACTCAGAGCTTTTCCACAAGGGAACATCATGACCCTGTTTTGCTTAGCTCTAGTGGGCAGCTTCCAACAAAGAGCATACCAGGAAATAAGGCAGGTCCAACAATACAAGCCCCGCTGAGAAGCCGTCATGCTCTCCCAACACAAAAGGACTATTTTGTCATATACAGTGATATCAAATTTACTGAGAGAAAAGCCATTTAATAAACTGCCTATCAAGGTAGATTCTACCTTGAAGGACTAAAGAAGCAATTTCCCTCCGTATACTGCCCTGGACAGCTAGCTAATTGCATTACAGGAGTGTTGTCTTTTCCTGAAGCTTCAGGTACCAGCTGATGGTGGGAGGTGGGAACCAACATGGGGTGGACCAATGGTCTGATCTGTGGTGTCATATTCCACGCTCCACTGCTCAGACCTGAACCTCCTGAGAGAAAACAGAGGAGTCAACAAGAGCAGATAGGCCACTTCCTTTGACATTGCCACCCTAGCACCACATTCAATCAGATATCACTGGGTGAGTGAATACTACATGCCAACTCCCTAAAGGACGATACTCATCTTTTCACTGGTGTGGATCAGGAGTGACTCACAGAATCATCTAGTCCACCCCACACCCCATGCTGAGGCAGGATTAAGTATATTTAGGCTATACTTGACAGCTGTTGTCTAATCCTTCCAGAACAGGGTTTCCACAACCTCCCAAGGTAACCTGTTCCAGTGCTTAACTATCCTTACACTTAGGGAAACTCTCTAATATTTTATCTAAATATACCCTGCTGCAAGCGAAGCCAATTACTTGTTCTCCTACCTTTGGTGGGCATTTATAGATTCCAAGGCCAGAAGGGACTATTGTGATCATCTAGTCTGACCTCCTGTATAACACAGGCCATAGAACTTCCCTGAAATAATTCCTAGAGCAGATCTTTTAGAAAAACAGCCAATTTTGATTTAAAATTTGTTCGTGATGGAGAATCCAACATGAGCTTTGGTCAGTTGTTCCAATGATTAGTTACATTAACAATTTACACCTTATTTCCAATCTAAATTTGTCTAGCTTCAACTTCCAGCCTTTGGATCACGTTATACCTTTGTCTTGTAGATTGAAGAGCCCGTTATTAAATATTTGTTGTCCATGTAGATACTTATAGGTTGTAATCAAGTCACCCCTCAACTTCTCTTTGTTAAGCTAAATAGATTGATCTCTTTGAGCCTAGCACCATAATGATTTTCTAATCCTTTAATCATTCTTGTGGCTCTTCTCTGAACCCTCTCCAATGTATCAACATGTACATGACGAACAATTGAGCACCATCCTCTTTATAACAACCTTTTACATATTTGAAGATTTATGTCCCCCTCAGCTGAAATCGGTGGCACTTCAACGATATAAAACTAGGGCAGTGGGAGAATAAAACCCTTAAACATCTCAAGGAACTACCCACAATGACAGAAGAGTCTGACACGAGGATGAGAATGCTTATTTCTCGTTTGCTATTAATAACAGTCTCAAAGATTTAAGGCCAGATGGGACCATTCTGATCACCTAGTCTGACCTGCAGCGTGCAGCAACCTCACCCCGTCATTTCTGAATCAATCCCATCAGTCCTCTTTGAGCTACAGCCTATTTTTTAAGCAACAGATTGATATGCACAGCCAAGGTTTCCAAAAGAAACTAGCGATTTGGGGCGGCAAACCCGCAGCGTCTTTAAAGAAGACTGGTTTTCAGAAAGGTTGTGTACCCACCTCCTAAAAATCAGGGCTCTTTAAGGGGGTCTCAAATTGGGTACCCCAAAATTGAAGCACCCCAAATCACTAGTCACTTCTAAAATGTTGGGTATGGATTTTATTATGCATTTCCTCCCCTCCCCCATCACATTTCTTACCTGTAACTTTCACATATGACCTGGATTTGTCATTATGTCGGGAAATTATAGTCTTGCTATATCGCTCACAATAGCCACAGGCTGCATTCATAAAGGACAAAAGACTCTGGCTGTGGAGGGGCCCGGGAGTCCTGCTGGAGTTGCAGGCCTGTCTAAGCTTCCATAATAAACTTCTGTTTTCAGAGGTCTTGTAACACCCAGCCATAAAAACTTGCTCCAGGCTAAAGCTCACAAGACAAGATCTTAACCGAGAAGTATTTTTAAATCTTTTTTTCTTTAAACACCATTGGGGTGGGGGGAAGGGTGCAGAAGAATTCAAACTATAAAACAAGCACTGAATGCCTGACTAGGGCACCCACAAGAGCAAAGGAGTTCAGAGGAAAGGCAAAAACCAGCTTGTTCCTCCTCTCCATTGCACACGCCTGATCTCTTACCTACCAATCTGTGGCAAATACATAAAGGTAGCAGGCCCTGCTCTCAAAGATGGATGATCTTGTGGTTAAGGAATTGGGCTGGGGTGAAGGAGGGCTAGGTTCAACCCCTGGCTCCGTCACAGGCTTCTTGCGTGACCTTGGTCAAGTCACTTAAATTGATCTGTGCCTCAATTTCCCCTTCTATACAATGAGGGTAACACTATTTCCTTTCTCCCGCTTTTTTTTTTTCTAGTTAGGCAGTAAGCTTGGCAGGGTAGGGTAGGAGCTGTTTCTTACTCTACGGTTGCACAGGGCCTAGCATAACGGGCCCCAATATTAGTTGGGGCCTTTAGGGTACATGTTAATGCGAGCCTCCCTGCCTGGCTCAACAGAATTGGGCTAGCAGAGCTTGCACTACCACGCTAAATATAGCCGTGTAGACATTATGGCTTGGGCTAGAGCTTGGGCCCTGACGCCTAGGGAAGAGGTGGGCTTCAGAGACTGAGCCGCACCTTCAAAGCGCTGTCCACACAGCTGTCTTTAGCGCGCTAGAGTGAGTCCTACTGGCCCGAGTCTGCCGTGGCTTCCAAAACACTGTGTCGACATACCCTTTCGGCACTGCCCTAATACAAATAATAATGCTTTTCGTTTCTAGGCGGGCCCTGTCAGATTCCCACTCACCCCGGCTGCCTCATATTAACGGAACGTATGCGGAGGGTTTCAATGTCAATATAAACTAGAGATAGCGTTTCCCATACAGAGTCAGACTCCACAGTCTAGGGATCGTGTTAAGGAAGGAAGGAAAACACAGTAAATTCAGCCTGTATTTGAGGGCCACTTATCAAATTGACTCCTTTTAAGCGTCCAAAATGGGAAAAGTCTAAACATTTATTTTTAAATAACTACAGAGCTTTGATTGTTTATTGGGGGTATTTTCCTTAGATGAAGGTGAAGCTGAGGGAACAATTCCTAAATAGGCGTTTATGTGAGGGAAGTAAACAAAAGTCTGCTGGAGCAATCACCCTCTATGGCTTCTTGGTGAAACTCGGTTATATCGCACAGGGCATGTTCCGTGCACCAAGAGAGCCCAAGTAGTTTCTTTGGCTATACCATTGAATGTGCACAAGTGTCTGAGTGTGAGGGAGAAGAGGCGGTGTGTGCACTAATGTGCATGAGAGCCTACGTCTACACTACAAGTGCTAAAGTGGTGAAGTGGTGGAAGGGGTTTTTCCGTCGCTTTAGTAAACCCATCCCTTTGAGAGGCGGAAGAATTCTTCCATCAACCTAGCTGTGTCTCTTCCAGGCCTTAGGTCAGCTTAACTACATCTCTCGGGAGGAGGGGGGTGATTTTTCACATCCCTGAGCCCCAGCTAGGGTCAATCTACATTTGAGGTATAGACCAGGCCTGAGTGAGACTGGGCGTGAGACTGAAGAGGAGGGCAAGTGTGAGTGTGGGAGGGGCTGGAAGTGAGTCTGAACGTGTGTGCAAATATAAGTGAGAGTGAGAGGTAAATGTAAATATGAGCTAGGTAAATGCAAATCTGTGTGTTTGAAGGTGTCCATGCAGGGGGGTGGAGGGTCAGGTGTGCACAGGAGAGACAGACACTGGAGGTTTGTCTCAAAGTGTCAGAATTTGAGTGAACGTGTGTAAATTGGAGGGGAGGGGCGGGTTTGAGACCATGAAAATGTGTGAAGAAGAAAGGGGCGGGAGGAGTGCATGAGCACGTGTTCAAATGTGTGCACTAGTGAAAGGAAGAAGACACTGCCCATTTGTAACTGGGTGTGCATGCCCAGTATCTAGCATAGCTGCACTGATCTGGAGGACTCAGAGGAAGTAGAAACAGTGCTTTCAAAGTGCAGCCGGCATATCCTGACATGACTGAGCTTTTACAAGACGGGACGTGGAAAAAGCCCATCTCCTGTTCGCCTCTCCTCACCAAGCTCTTTCCCCAGGATTCTGCAGTGAAAAGCGTGACGGCCGAATCAGCTCCAGGAATCAGGTATCTGGTAGCAGCAGGTCTGAGCTCCTCTCCACTCTGCCCCCAGCTGCCCAGAACTGATTCCAATTACTTCCTGACCAAAGCCAGTTGGCGTCCAATAAACACACAAGCCCGCACGAGGGATATTTTGTTTTGTCATGTTTTCGACAGAGGAGGCTTGTGTTTAAAGGCCCAGGACCCGGAGCTTCAAATCAACGAGGAAACAGAAGGGAAGAGACCAGCTGAAAACATTCAGAGGGAGGCTGCTGCGTAATTTAAATGAAAAACAGCCTCCACATGGATGAGCTGAAGTGAGTGGAGCAAACCCTGGCTCTATAGCTACTAACTTATTCAAATATAGCACAGTCCTTCTCATTCAGCAGTTTGCTTCAGTGAATAGAAACCACCTAAATTGGCAGTCGGTATCATTCTCCCCTCACCCCAGGATCATAGAATATCAGGGTTGGAAGGGACCTCAGGAGGTCATCGAGTCAAACCCCCTGCTCAAAGCAGAACCAATCCCCAACTAAATCATACTGATACTTGTTCCTTTAGCAGATAACTGACCACATGCAAAAACGCCAAGCAGCCTTTGGCAGCCTACCTAGACGATAATGGATGGATCTCTGCTGGCCTGTGCAAGTCATGAAAGTGTGGGGGGTAAAGCCCCATTTTTCTCCTGCACAGGAGAGACCCATAACGTGGATTAAGGCAGACACTACTCCCTGCTAACACCAGCACTGGTAAAACTCAAAGGAAGGGCCAGGATGAGTGAATTTTAATCATCATCATTATAAATCATCCTTCCTTTCCTACATGCCCTATTTTATTTCTGTTTGTTTACTTTTATTGTATTTTGCTCAGCTCCATATAAAGAAACAGGACGGGTCGCTTTCACTTTGTTTATAGATAATTTCACTTTTTGTTTTTTTCACACACCAACCCAAGGTCTTCTAATTGGTGTTTCCAACACTGTGGGGGACAGAAAAAATACTAATTTAAATTTACAAAAACATTTCAGAACTATTTGAGACTCGATTCTTCATATTTAGGCCCACGCAGGCCTCTTAGGGCAGTGTTGTGCTGGTCTCCCAGTGCAAAGCTGCCGGAAGTCAGTTTATCCAGCCAGGGGAAGATTCCCCTCATGTTAGTTGCTCTACTGACACACAGCTGCTGCAGCACACCTCTCCCATCCCCTGGTATAAAGGATAGGTCCTATACCACCACCTTTCCTATGCCCTAGTCCTCCCCCACTGCCAAAATGACACCTGGTGTAGACAGTATAGTTTAGAGCAGCCTCAAGGCTGCTCTGATCTGTGCTGGCTTGGTCCCCAGAACAGAACCATCCTCAAGATCAAGGGCCTATAATAGGCTCCTACGTGCCGTGATTCCTTAGCTGTGCCCAGCATCCGTTGGGGGCAGCTGAAAATCTAGCCTTACCATTCTGTGCCGGAAGCATTTCAGACCCACTTTGAACTGATGTAAATGACAATACAAGGCAGTGGAGAATTAGGGCTTTGAGTTCAAATTATTTGACTCTGCCCCTTTAAATTTGCCCTTAATTTGGGGGGTTGGATCAATACCCTTTTCATGCACTCACCCCCACTCCTCCTCCAATCATTTGCTCTTTAAAGGTAGGGAACTGGAGGTGACCATCTATCCATCAAAAAAAATAAATAAATAAAAAGAAGGGGAGAAAACAACAGGAAGGGGGAGAAGGAGAAGTCCTTCATATAACTGCACCTTAAAAAAAAAAATCACGACTTTCTTGAAAGACAAGGGCTTATGCCAACTACATCCAAGTTCCAATCCCAAAGGGAGATGATCATACACACAAGGGGATCCCGAAATGATATGCCCTTCTCAAAGAGAAACCAATATGCACTGTGAGCAATTTGAGGATCCTGCATGCAAATCAGAAGGGAAAGGAATACAGCACAGGGGTAATTTGACAGGAGAGAGACAGATACTGTGGAGGCTCATGAGAACCTGCAGGGAAAGGGAAGTGTGCAGGCCGCAAGTGTGCGTGCTACTCCAAAGGGAAAAGGATATGAACAAGAGAGACAGGAGCACATACGAATTCAAGGAGAAAGTGCCTGCGTGGAGGGTATACAAAGTGAAAGGAAAGCAATGCGAATGGAAATTCAGGAGAACGGGGCCCTTGCTAGGAACTTCCTGATAAAGACAGCCACTCTTGATTTAAAATCAAGATGTATATATGAGAGAATCCAGGGAGCAGAGCTTCCTATGAATGCACACAAGAAATTTTTTACTGCCACTGCTCATATCTCACTGATAAATTGAGTCACCCTTCCTAAGCATAAAAAAAGAAGTTTTCACGCCCCGAGGCAGTGAATTATGCATATGAGGGGAACTCAAATGGAAGTTTGGCACACTAAGTAACACAACAACAACAAAAATCAAGTGTTTACAGCAATAGGAAAATACAGAGGGCAGCAAACGAAGAAAGAAAAAAACCCCGCAGAACTACTTCTCATCTGGGGCTTATTAAAGCCTGCGAGACAGGCCTGGAATGTTGATGGATTGCTTCTTAGCATGTGGTGCCATGCTTTTAGTGCCCAACAAAGCTGACAGTTTGTTTGCCCACTTCCAAAGGGAAATGCGCTAGGACTGACTAAAAGATGCAGACTTGCAATGGCCCCGCTGCAGGAAGTGACAGCATGTGCAGCAAATTCGGCACTTGCACGGTAGTGGAGTTACGGCTTATGTTGTGTTTTCTTAATCAGAATCTACCTTAGAGTCACAAGTGGGCTGAGACCCATCTCCCTTTCAACCGGTCTGTGACAGTCACCGGGCGGCTAGTCCTTTTAAAGGGAGATCGTCCTCAGCCACCTGTGACAGTTAGGAAGTCCTCTGCAGATACAGAACAGTGGGTGTTGTAAACACCAATGGCTCAGCCCACTCCAACCCAGTGTGGAGAACAGCTGAAATACTACTAAGTATTTACAGAGCAATTTTACAAATTGCTGTACGAATACAAACCAAAATGGAATCCGTCTTTATAGGAGCCCGGCAAAACGGGCAAGCAACTACCATCAGCCTCCGTTTACAGAGGGGGGGGGAAACTTGGCAGAGCTAGGACCGAAAGGAAGAAATTCCTGGATTACAGCCTAAGTCTCAAACCATTAGGCCAAGGATTTGCAAATTCTTTTTCATAATGGGAACCACACCCAATAAAATCCTCTCCTGGATTCCCTCCACTCTCATTCATGATCACATAACATCCCCGGGGCAACTGCAGTGATTGTTCACAAGGAAAAGCAACAGGAGGAAAGTAGTTAGTGTATGTCTAGCTTCTTTTAATGTAATGTAGCTGCTGGAAACAAAGACTGGAGCACACCTCTCCCTCCCCTGGTGAACAGACAGATCTCCACAGACCCCATTCCACCAAGCACCAGTGGTCCATGGACCACAGTCTGAGAACTGATGCATTAGCCCATACTGCCTTATAAACAGAAGAACACTATACGACTAAGAAATCAGCATAACTCCCTCCCTAAGTGGCCACTGAATAAACACTATCGCCCCAGTTCGCAGCCCTTTTGCATTACTGGCATCACCACTCCTTTGTGTACCCACATGCTGTTACTTAAATTGCTTCCATGTTTTCATTACTTGCCCTCTGTGCTATGTGTATTGAAACTCCTGCAAGCATGCTGAAGAGGTATTTGTAAGCACTGGGGACTAACTGTAGCTGTGATTTAAATTATTATGCAACAAATCTAAGTGATTTTTCAAGTCCTAATAGAGTTAGCTCCTCCTTGAGGGTGGGGGGGCGGGAGGGGGGGAAATACATTCGAGCACTAGTCCTCTAGGTGTAAAACAGCCATTTACACCACTGTCGTTCACATTAAGGGTAATCGATAACCTTAGAAGGGTTTGATTTTTATCGGTAGATATAGATACACGTCAATTACACCACCCACGTACAAACCAACAAAAAAAAATAATAATCGATAATAATCGACATTCTCAGATAGGCAAAGTAAGAAAAATGCTGCTTGAGAACTAGTAGAGTGCTGCCTTAAACTGTATAGAACGTGTTGTAATGCCGGCATTAAATAATTTTCCCACAACTGTGAACATTTCAGTAGATCAAAACGGGGAAAAGATGCTGAAAAATAAACATTGATATTATCTGTCAAAATTTTAAAAATAATAAAAATTGAATTCCACCAAGCCTAGCTATGTACAGCCCTTGATCCAAGAACATGCCTCACCGGGAGTTCAAAGTAGTGTGTAGCCCTGAATACGGAACTGGGTGATAAACTGGAATAGTGTCACTGCTCTCGATCCCAAGGAAAAAAATATAGTGGGCCAACATCTCCACTGAGACCAATGAAGTTATGCCTGCAGAAAATTTGGCCCACAGGCTTCACTGTATTGTTCCTGATTGCTACTGTTCTCCCCAGTTGGTGATCTGTTGAGTTTGCTTTTGCTAAAGCAACAAGAGATGAAGCCAGTATAACTGTAGGAATAAATACCACTAACGCACCACAGATCCCTGGCTGGTTTAAATAGTACAGTCTCTTTCTCTCACATAAACAAAGCTGGCAGTACTTCTGTAAGCCAATGCAAAAACTCCCTATATGAGATGCATACTCCTCTACATGGGAAAACCCACAGAAGGGCAAGAAAGCCTCAGCTCTGGTTCAAGTCAAGTTTCAACTTGCAGTTTCCTCCTAACCTCAAATTAACTGTATTTTCACAAAAAAATTCTGTGTAACCCTCATGACGCGCACATCAGCCGTTCAGCAACCGCATGATTTTACCGTTGCACCCTTTGACCTCCCTTCTCCTTACCTGACCCCGGCAAGGTCTGGCATCGTCTCCTGTTACAACTTGCCTTCACTTAGGGCCTGATTCTGCAAGCTGGATGGTGAGCAGCACTTACTCACGTGAGTAATCCTATTGGCTTCATGGTTTCAAGATCAAGCCCTGCAGACTGCTAGCTCTTCTGGGGCAGGGGCATTTGGCTGTGAAAATCATCAAAGCTACCACATTGTCCTCTTTTAAATCCCTCTCCACGCTTCTTCGTGGAAACTCCAACTGGACAACGGGTAGGCAGCTGGTGAACTGTGAGCCCCATTTATTATGCTAATTGTAATCACCTCACCCTTATCTTGTGCTCCCTATCTGTGGATTGTATCCACCTGTTGTCTCTTGCCATATATTTAGATTACCCTGCCCCAAAGAGCTTACAGTCTTTTTGTTATATGGGTGTTCGGTGCCTAGCACAAGGGGGCTCCGATCCCCGATGGAAGCATCTATGTGCTACAGAAATGCTTGGTGTCACGGACTTAAAAGTCACATACTCTGCCCACACACCAGCAAAAAGCTGCTGAGATCCATATCTTTGAATCTCCTGACCTTTGCATGAGTCAAATCTCATCCTTAAAGTTGCAGTCCTGTAGGCGTTTTGCATGTCACTTCCACAACTATTGTTTGTTGACTTTAAAAAAAAAAACAACAACAACCACTTTAGTTGGATGGCCATGCAGGCAGCTAATCACACTATGATGCTAGTATCTTTAATTTGGCCCTGATTTCCAATAAAAACCCTGGAAGTTCTTCTTGATCCATATACGTCACTATAGTCAGTGTGGGTTCTTATCAGTATGGTTCCACAATCATATGCGTTTGTTTGGACACACAATCATTAACAGCCAGATTGTGATACCGTTATTAACATTGGTTTCTATTTCACACAACAAACACTCCCATTGAAATCAACAGGACTTCTTGTGGAGTAGGTTGTTACTCAGTGCGAGTAAGAATATTAGTATCTGAGCCTAAGCATTTATTTACTTTACTTTAGTGGCTATCCAGATGTCTGGAAATCCGCATCATAGTGGATAAATGGTCCAAAGAAATCACTTCACTGAGTTAAAAGTAACGTATTTCACCCACATGCAGTATGTTATTCACTGGGATCCAGAGAAAAATTCTCCTTGCTTTCAGTCCTCATGAGTTCACACTCCTTAAGATTCACTTTGGCTAAACCAGCGCAGGATCATGCATGTCCACCCAATGTAAAGAATACGAAATCTCAGCCCAAAGGGTATTTCAAGACTATGATAAGCGCCTGGAAGAAAATGGGGCTAATAATGGAGGTATCTTCTCAACCATAACTGTAATGTTGATTACAGCCCGCACAATGCTGTAATCAAGAGTAATGGAGCCATTAGCCCCTTATATAGGTACGAGCGCGTTTGTTCTCTGCACACATACCTGTATTTGACAATGCAATCAAAAGCTTACAAAACAAAGGGATTGAGCAGTTGTGCTCAGACATGTAGCGGTTAGAAATGGGGGGCATCGTTTATCAGTCATTTAATTAATAATCTTAATTCTCAACTACATACAAAACAGAAAAGGCCTTTGAAGGATCAGGATTTTGACCTCCTCAGCACTGGCTATTATAAAGGACAATTCAAGATCATCTTCATATTGTACATGGGACTGCTGGACTGTCCCTGGTTTGTATCAGTTCCGTGTTAACCAAGCAGAGCTTGGCAAATTGGGTGAAGGTTATTTCTTGTGCACACACACATACACACACACACACACATCGGAAACCTTTTGTTCTCAGCTGATTAGTCTAGCCTCTCCGTGACCTTCAGAAGCGCAACTGGTTCTGGGCTGCATGAACTCAAGCAACTGACCACAGCACAGAGGTGCAGGTTACCCAGGTTAGTCCCACTCCCAGGAGTTCTCAGCAAAGCAGATGGTCCCCCCATATAGCGACCAGGAACAGGAAAACCCATTGTGTTCCAAATCTGTTTTGGTAACAGGGCTGGTTCTTATTATTTCTGCAAAAGCAGAGTCCAATACCCAGGGCCAAATCCTGCCCTCAGAGGCATGCAGCTGGCTCCCAACACCTTCCCAAGAGGGCTGGGGGCATGGCCTAGTGGGAGTTGCATGTATGCACCCGTGGGCAGAATTTGGTCCTCATTGTTCAGAATGTCTGATCAGATTATCTCACTCAGTCCATGCAGCACAGTCTTGTGTAAAAACAGGCAAAGGGGGCCAGGGAGAGGTGGGAAACAGCTCAGTTCATCAGCTGTGAACAGCTAATAAAGAGGAAAAATAAATAAGAGGCCATTTGAAAGCACTGGTGTCCTTACCTTCTTTTTGGAGTGCCCTCTGTCCTCCTCTTTAGCTGCTTTGCTATTTTTCCCACCTCGGGAGAGTTTCTGCTCGCCAGACTGCTTGATGGTGATTTTGATCTCAGGTGGGCAGATATAGTTCTCCAGGTTTTTAGGGGGCTTCTTGGCTCTCTTAGTGGTCTGAATTTTCAGTTTCAGGCTCCCCTCTGTAAAGTTAGCCTCCTTGATTGAAAACTCCTGCTCCTCCAGGCCATCTCCTGCCACCCATTTCTCGCTGTCTGCATTGGAAGTGGAATCCACATCTCTCCCAGAACCCAATTCATCCTCTTCTTCTGGCTCCAGTCGTTCTCCGCTCACTGGGATCCCTTTCCCGGAGCCTGAAGCAGGCAACATGGTCTCCCCCGTGCAGCTAGAAGCAGGTGGAGGCTTCGCAGAGGAAACCGTGGCCGGCAGGAAATCCGCCTCACCTCCCCTTTGCCGGGAGCTGCCTAGGGTCTCCCTTGCCTCCATGGCAATCTCACAATGCACTGGAGTTTTATAAGAGGGAAAGGGGGAAGGGGAAGGTGATGAGGAGAAAAGGGGGGAGAGGGGGGAACCCCAGGAACTGAATGGTAACTGTCTGTAAAATTTAAAGTCCCAATAGTCCGGACACTGGAAGGAGCTCAGAAGTGATCAAAGCCGCAACTGTTGAAAGAAGAGAGAAGAAAAAGGAAGTCAGCACTCACGCATGTGTCAAAGTGCAACTGTAGGACTGACTGAAACAGAGCACAACTGGGCTTCCCCAAGATGGGTCCAATCCAGCACAGCACTGCGCACCTGCTGCAAGGTCCTGAGCGCCTTCAGTGAAGCACAAGGGATTTGACAGCACTCAGAACCAGCCAGAACTTGGGCCTAAAATACTAGGGGACAGCCAACCAACAAACAATGACAATGAGCACCCCCATAAGATCGACTGGATAATGAAACATACACACACAGAGATAAACATACGTACATCTACACACTACTTAAGCTGCTTAGATTTGGGATTCATTTGCACCAGATCAAGCTGGAAATGCATCGAGGGTAAAGTTCCACTACTGCTTAGGGCCCTGGAGGAAACCTGGAGGCCAACATTTTCAAAAGTGACTTGTCACTTCACATACCTCCGTTTTTGGATGCCCAACCTCAGAGGGCTGATTTTCAGAAAGCCCCCAGCCTTTGAAAATCAGGCCCCCTTTAAGGTGCCTCAAGTTGGAAACCCCCAAAATGGAAGCACCCATTATCTAATCCCTTTTGAACATCTTGACCGGATGAACAGGAGAAGCTATAGAGTTTCGATTAAGATAAAGCAAAAAAATAGGCACGTTTCACGCAGAGTTATGTAAAAACCAAGACAAACACCAAACATCCAGTGAACAATATTCTAGGGAACCACCTACATGCAAAATCTTAAAGCAAATAAGGATTTCCCAACCCACCCTTTGTAGCAACAAACTGTAGAGGCAACCCTGGGAAATAGCAGTTTGGCCAGTCATCAGTACATATCCCTTGTATAGTCGTTCTAGAACAGAGCTCGGCACGAGAAATCAGATAATCTCTCCTGTGGGGACTGCAGTTTGCATGGCTCTCTACTTTCCACTTTTTAAAGTTCTTCAGATGACTTTAAAGACCAGGGGAAACGATCCTGCGCACACACTCTTTACTCAGATTTCCACTGGAATACCGCCAGAGGTCACTGATCTAACCTTGGCCTGTGACAGTAGTGGTGAAAAGTCCTTACCGTCCTACAGCTAAATGATGTGGTGACTTGAGTACAGTTCCTAGTAGACCGATATCCACATGAAAGCACCATCAATAACACTAACTGGCTTCCTTTTTGGCAGAGGAACTAAGAGCTGTGTAACTCACAGAGACTGAGCTATCAGCTGGCTCTAGAAGTGGTTTCTCTGGCTCATGATAGAGGTACACTGGCAGAGCCTATGGAGACATTTGTGCTCAAGTTACATCTCTTCTGTGGATAGAGATGGGACCATCATGTCCGGAGCAATTGAGCCCACCCTTCCCATAAGCACTAAGTTGAAAGGTATCCCACCTCTGCAAAGGGAATAACAACCCCTCACTCAAAGGGTTTTTTGAAGGATTAATTACCGTATATACTCATTCATAAGCCGAATATTTTTGGTAAAAATGTGACGCATCAAAGAGCGGAGGTCGGCTTATAAACGGGTCTACACCAACATTCAATGATTTGAAACTCTATGGAATCATTGAATTGAATATCTAATACATTGTCATTTTGTTTACCGGAAGCGTCTGCAGGCATGGAGCCCCTCAGCTCCCTGTGGCCGTGGTTCGCCATTCCCAGCCAATGGGAGCTGCGGGAAGTCGCACTTCCCGCAGCTCCCATTGGCTGGGAACGGCAAACCACGACCACAGGGAGCTGAGGGGCTCCATGCCTGCAGACGCTCCAAGTAAACAAAATTTCTCGACCTGCCAGTGGCTTACCCTGATGGGCCAGGAGCCAAAGTTTGCCAACCCCTGAAATATAGGGTTGGCTTATGAAATGGTCATACAGTTTTTGCTATTTTTACCTAACCATCTTGGGGGGTCGGCTTATAAATGAACGGGCTAATGAACGAGTATATACAAGTTAATGCCTGTACATTGCTTTGAACATGGGGAGGTTTCGCTTAACACTAGCTAATATAATTATTAGTTTAAATAGGGGACATATCACACCTGCCTGACTGTTTTGATTATGCAGGGGTAACCCACTCTTGGAGTTTGCCAGCTCCTAGAATGCTGGACTGAGCCACTAAGGGGGTCCTACCCTCTGGACCATGACAAGAATGGCTACCGGAGTGCTCTGACACCATTTCCCAACATGCTTGGAGACGGGGCAGGGAGAGAGGAATTAGAGGAATTAGAAACTCTTGCTGAGGCCAATAGACTTCTGCATGGGGGGAATATGGACAAGCTCTTTGCTGGGTAAAGATGAGCCCGGGTTGCTCAGCCCTCAATGGGAGCTGAGAGAGAAGCCAAACAGCCCAGGGAGCCTCTGGTTAACTCCCCCTCCCCAGTGCCATAAAGGGGTCTTTGAACTGCAGCAGGAAAGTCGCACGGACCAGGCAGTGACAACTCCGCAGAGACGACCGTCCAGACTGGCAGAGATCCAAGCCGGCACTGGCTACCAAGAGCCAGGTGAGACCCCCACAGGACTGAAGACCAGGGAGCTAGGAGAGGATTCTGTCCCACCCAGGCGAAGACACTGTTAGAGGACCCCTTTTCTTTTTGTTGCAGCCAGCCAACATTTGCAGCACTGCAGCACTCGCCTCCGGACTCAGTCTCTGGGTACCATCCGCCTGAGGAGGTGCCAGGGAGGGAGCTGGGGGTTGGGAAGATCTGGGAGTGTTGGGAGGTGGGAAATGTGTTGATGTTTAGTATTCTTCGTTAACTCTAACCTTTTCCTTCCCCGGATCCCATCTTCCTGCTTCCAATAAAGTCCCTCTTTGTTATGTTGTTATTTTGGGGAGTATCATTACTTTGCTGGGTTTGTGTTGAGGTACTTTACTGTTTCCAGTGTGCTGCGTTTTATACTCCTTGCCAGCAGCGGTAGCAATATTGTGACTTGAGCACAGTGAGGAATCACCTTGGGTGGAGACACCAGGTGTCACAAGAACAATTGCACCCAGGACCCAACCCCCGCAAAGAGACAGGAGCAGCCCCTGCAGGTAGCAAGCACCAGGGAGGAGATTTGAGTCCTACCTCAGAGGAAAGGGTACAAACGTAACTGCTCCATCCAGTTAACTGACCTGGCCCCTTGCTATGCTTTGTGCCCAAATAGATGATGGCATCAGGGTCAGAGATACCTTCCATTTCCATCCATGCCAATCAAATAACGCTCCTTATTCATCCGACATTTTGCATTGTTACTTTCCTTACAGAGGAACACACCGTTCCCACCAGAGTACGGAAATAAACATAAGACATTAACATTCTGCTGTGCAGCATTCCTGCAAGTTACTGCTTTGGTATGCATGCAAGTGCAATGGGCACTCTCTACCGGACCTCCACCCACAGGACATTAACCCCTTCCTCTGCTGGTAGAAAGAGCAAGCAGTTTCTTGCAGAGAATGTCTATTCAAACAAGCAGGGCACCAGGATGTGCCACTTCCACTGGGCAGCAATGGAGGCCGCTTCCGTCTGCAGAGAAGCGGCTACAGCATCCAACCCATCAACAAAACGTGAACTAGATTTGAACATCATTTCAAAACAGGGCCCAGAACAAAACCCTGAACCCGAACTCTGGGAAGTTCATATAGAGATTGGAATTTCTCTCTACGCGGCTAAGGACTGACCCAAACCTAGGCTTCTACCCCAAACTTTGGATCTGGATCCCATCTACATGCCTGACTCTGATCTAAGTTACATCAACGTAAATCAGGAGTAGCTGAATAAAGTCATCTGTGCTACATTCACACCAGATGGGTGTAAATTGGGTCAGATTAGGTCCTAAGAATCTTGGCGTCACCTTATGTTAGAATCTGCAAACCATGATATCAACAGACTTGCAGCAATAAACAAACAATGATGCACTATATCTCTGTACAGGAATTAAATGGGTCATTGGTTAAGGTAGCTCATTATTCTGCATCAGGGTTCATAGTTAAATGATTTGGGCAATGGGACATTATACTTGTCTTTCTTGTTTGGGCAGACTACACATGCTTTGACTAGTTAGGAAACCTCAGTTCAACCTCCTGAATAAGCAGTCTCCTGGGTAGTTCCCCACCTCTATTCTTTTCCCCAGCTTCAGGCATGCCAGTGCTGTGAGAACTATTTCAAATTTTAAAGCACTAGGCATGAAGACAACACTAGACACGCTAATGGCAGATACCACAGGAGTAAGTCACTCAGTAGGAGCAATGTTATTTCTACCAATGTGACAATACCCTTTTGTTAGTGTATCCCTAAAGCCTCACCCACAAAGATACGAGGTTATAGGCATCTTTGGAGATGAAGAAAACAAAATTAGTAATCAGTAAGAAAAGCTTTAGACAACTTCTGTTTTCTTCATAGTTATAAAGTCAAACTCCAAACCAAATCCTGGGTCCGAATATTGGGAAAGTTTCGTCCCTGATTCAGATATCGTGGCTGGGGACTGACTCTAGTCGTTTTGCATTGTCACATGGCTCTGCTGTTCCAGGTTTCATCAGGGACTGCAAGTGAAAGTGCCAAAATAAAGCAAGAAAGGTTCTTCTGGCCCAACTGGCTGTGTGGAGAACTGGAATTCTAGTGGGAAAGTTTAATTTACCTATTTTATAGGTCCAAAGGGCTGGGCTAATTCAGTCTTTTAAATGTTTACCCAAACTAACCTTCCAGATCTTTTGAGATTTACAGTGTTAGGTGATGGTCAATAACCTACTACAGGTGCATCACATTCTCTGAAATAAATTCCCAGCAGAAAGTGTAACCACTAACAAGCCTTGATTTGGAGGAAGGATAATTCACAGGTGAATGAGATGAGTTTCAGAGAATTTAGCATTAGTTCTTCATTAGGGAGTTTTTCCATAGTTCAGCTGATAAATGCAGAGGAAGGAACAAATTCTATGTGCTAAATTCTGTTTATGGATGTTCATATCCACTTCAATGGGATTCAGATGTACATATCTAAGCGCAGGATTTGACCCTAAGAGTTGGACATCCGAGACCTCTACCACAATAGGATATGAGTTTGTTTCCTTCTGTTGCTTCAAGCAGCTACACAAACTCTCCAGTGTGGACATGCCAGAACGGTAAACTGATTAAGCAGAGCATTTGCTAATGACTGAAACAGCATCCACGCACTAGATGCTTGTGGGGGAGAAGTGCTACAGAATTTTGGATTCTACGTGTAAGGAGGTGCCAACTCTGTGCTCGCTTTGCTCTTTACACAATAATAACTATATAAAGAAACCAGACAGGAACAGCCACATCCCAAATACTTGTCTTTACTAAAGATACACAAACATGCCTCATACAAACTGCTACCCTGGCTGATTTCTTGCAGCTTTTAAAATATAGTGAGCACCTCTAGATGGCTCTCAAACTATTTAAAGGGATACCCCTCTAAGCCTAAACACTACAATATACAAACTGAAGTCACTACTGCAGCTACTAAAGCTTCTCTTTTCATTCCCATAGCTCAAAGTGCCTTACAAAGAAAGTAAATACAATTAACCCTATTTACCTATGGGGAAACTGAGGCACCGACAGGGGACGTGTCTTGCCTGAGGTCAGCGATGGAGTCAAACTAAAGCCCAAATCTGACTCCCACTCTGGTGCCATAGCCACTGGACCACTTTCTCCATGTGAGATACAATTGCTATTTAACAGCAAAATCCCTAACCACTGATAAAACAACAAAAACCTAGGAAGCTTCTCCACTTCGTCCATTTAAAATTGCACAAAGCACTGGGGAATATACAACAGTATTTGACAATCATGTATCACCTTTCATTCCAAATGATTCCAAGCTACTTCACCAATTATATACCACCACTGAAATGCAGCTACCTCTGGGGTGGAGGCCACCAGACAACATACAGTACACTCAGGGGAAAGTTTTGGCCAAAGACACTTGAAAAGTGTCAATTAATCTGCAGTAGCCACATGAGGCAGCAGGAGCTTGGGTTTTAAAGTCTCATAAAAAAGTTTAAAAGTTTTGCTGGCATAGTTATAGTGGTTGGAGTGGGGGGGAAAAAATCACACTCCAACCATAGCAAAAACCGTAGCGTAGATGCAGGGATACTGACAAAACAGTCCTTCCCGCAAGTATAGCTTATCTCATATATGGAACTGGGATAGCTATGCTGCCAAAGGAATTCTTCTATACATTGCATCGACTCAGGGTCAGTTTGCCAGTATAGTTATACCAGCAAACCCTTTCTAGTGTCGGCAAGGCCTGACATACAGAAAGCTGCAGGGCCCTCAGTTTATCTACTTTGGGAAAACAAAGACGTCTCTCCCAATTCCACTAGTTTCAAAATGTCTAGGAATTTCATACATGATGTTCAGACCACTAAGGGTATGTCTACACAGGGATAAAAACCTATGACTGGCCTGGGTCAGTGGACTGGGGCTCAGGCTCTGGGGCTGAAAAATTGCTGTGTAGACGTTTGGGCGTGAGCTGAAACCCAGGCTCTGCGAGGGTGGAGAGTCCCAGAGCTCCGTCTCCAGTCCGAGCCTGAACATTTACGCAGTGATTTTTAGCCCAGCAGACCGAGTCAACTGAGCTGGGCCAGGTGTGACCATGCCACAGGGCTTTTATCCACCTATAGACGTGCCCTGAGTTATCGCCTCTGGCCACAAAACTCTAAAGAGACCTAGTCGGCATTGGCAGGGCACTGGAAAAGGCACCATGACAGCTCTTTTCCATCTCTGCGACGGGTTCTACAATAAACATCCTTCTGCCCTTCACCTGTGTTGGGCCTATCACCTCCATCACAGGAACAAGGGGGAGGAAGACGTCCCTTTCAAGCTAAACCAACCCACAGAATCAATAAATGAGGGACCGTAGAGGTCTTGGTGATGTACTTTTCCTACAACTCTTCAAAGTTTGACACTTAATCTGGTTGGTTGGTTGTTTTAATATAGAATAAAGGTTCCTACATGCCTGTGGAGGCACTTTTAAATATTTTGTATATCTAAACAAACACAGAGGAAGAATCAAATCCTCAGGAGATATAAATAAGGCACAGCTCCAGGGAAGCCAGTGGCTCTGTTGGTTTACTAGTGCGAAGCATCTGGTCAACCAACAATAAATGTAACCTTCACTCGTTTTCACTGGACTCCTACAATCTAAAATCTAACTCTGTTCCAAACCTTTCATCATTTTATTGGTGCTCAATAAAGTGCAAGGCAAGTAGGAATCAGGACGTCCCATAAAGCGATGTTCAACAGCCAAATGTCAGAAAGGCTGGGGATGGACTAGGTAACCCGCTGTCTAGAAGTATCTTGCAACCATGTGATTCTGCAGCTAGCTGTGTACACACACACACACACACACACACACACACACACACACACACACACACACACAGATAAAGACAAACAGAAATGAAGGCCCATGCGCATCCATAATTATACAGGCATGTAGGTGTACTACACACATACTTATCTGTCTCTTCAACATAAAGACATTAAATGGTAAATTATGGAATCATATTTGATTCCATAATTAGGTTGAGGTTCCATAATTCGATCAGATAGGTACCTTTCTATGTAAGTACCTATCAGAGGAGCACTGAAGGGAGGGCCAACTGAATGATCAAACAACTGACTCCACCATAAATCACAAAGCCCATAAAAGACATACTGCCCACGGTGCTGCTGCAGAAACCACAGACAAGTTTTGAGCAGTGAATATCCGGGGACAACCCCTGATGCCCATACCCAAGGTGGGGTTCTGAGTCTGCACAGCAACAGGCTTGCAGGAGTTCCCCGTTTGCACATGCATGTTGAAGACTAGTTGTGTCTAAGTGGGATGCACTTAAAATTACATGAATATTTTTTCATGCACACAATTGAAACCTGGTGATTATTTGCACTTCCTTCCTTTCTCCCACACACTCACCACCCAACTCAGAGCAACGTGCCTCACCACCCCTAGCAAGCCATCAAGCAACATCTCTCACATCCCCAAGTGCCTGTCACAAAGGGGCAAATTCTTCACTGACTTATACTCTGTGATAGGGACGGCTCTATGTGTTTTGCCGCCCCAGGCACGGCAGTCAGGCCGCCTTTGGTGGCATGCCTGCGGGCGGTCCACTGGTCATACAGATCCGGCGGCGTTTCTGCGGGTGCTCTTCCAGTCCCGCGCCTTCGGCGTACCCGCCGCCGAATTGCCGCCGAAGCCGCAGGACCGGCGGACCTCCCGCAGGCATGCTGCCAAAGGCAGCCGGACTGCTGCCCTCACGGCGACCGGCACGCCGCCCCCCGCGGCTTGCCGCCCCAGGCACGCGCTTGTTGCGCTGGTTAAAACTGCTGTTGTTAAAACTGGTGTAAATGAACTTTCATTAGATTCACACTTGTGTATCTAAGGGCAGAATGTGACCCACATCTCCCCAGTGAAGGCCATGTGTTGCCCAATCCTCTGATTTGTATTACAATCGCACCTGGAGGGCCAGACGGAGATCACAGCGAGGCACATACAAACCCAGTGGGAGATAATCCCTGCCCCAAGCGGCTTACGCACTAGACAAGTCAAGAGGTGAATGATTTGCCCAAGATCACCCAGCAAGCCAGCAGCAGAACACAGAACACAGCTCTCCTGACTCCCAGGCCACTGATCTCTCCCCTGGACCGTGCTGCACAGAGTATAACGCACCGTAGCAATGCAGAGCACAGCGTGGTCTATAGTAGTATGACCCACCACAGGAAACAAGCTATTTCTATAATAAGAGCAGCAAGCTATTTGGGGGACAGCAGCAACCTGACCTGAGGAGGGTACTCTGGATAGCTGCTTAGCCTAGATGATCACAATGGTCTCTTCTGGCCTTGGAATCTGTACTGGAAGTATTCACAGCTACTACAAATGGAAAATGTATAGTATTTAGAAAAAGGATATAGAAGTAGAGGCCAACTATGGAGAACAAACTCCAGGCAATTCCATCAGTTCCATCTTACCAAACTTCCCTAGTCTGACCTGGCTCTTGGAAGTCTGCCATCCAACACGGTAGCCTGATTCTAGCACAGACGTGGTAGCGCTCTAATCTCTTTCTCTCCCTCTGATCAAACATTCCCGGCTGCACCCAGAAACTTGCTGAAAATGATTCCTCTGCATAAATCATTAACGCGTAGTTTTGTTGTATTTATAGCTGCTGCCACACTTTTTTTTTTTTTTTTGAGGGGGAGGGCAGAAGGGGTTGTGTGTGTTTTTGTTTTTTGTTTTCCCCTGATGCAAATGCCAGGGAGTCCAGCACTCCCTCTTTCAGGGCAAAAAAAGTGCATTTGATAGGGGATGCAAAATGACTGGGCTAGGTACCCTTGCCACAACCCCGAAACGACGGCACAAGGATGCACAACAAGAAGACTGCAATCCAGTGTCCCTCCTTCACCTTGGCTGCATGCTGTCCAAAGAGTCTCATGTGACCAAACTTTGTTTATTTCAAATGAGATCATGCCTATGAAAGGTTGGATTTTGGGGGGAGCGTATCACAATGTGGTTTTGTTATTAAAGCCCTGACAATGACCCAGATTCTCAAAGATCTTTACGCCCATTGATTTCAACTAGAGCTAGGCACCTGGATACCTTGGAGGACCAAAGTAGTTGGCGCTGTACAACACACATATAAGGACTGTCCTTGCACCAAAGAGCCTACAGTGTCAAAGAGCATCTGAGATATGCTGGGACACCAAGAGGAAAGTGTTAATTTGGAACGTAGATGGCGGTAGTTTAGTTTTGCTTCTTCTCGTTATCCTCTTCTAAAGAGCTGGAGCAGAGAGGGCCTTTGATTGACATCGATTAGAGTTGAGGGGAGCTGGTGCATTGGAACTGGGAGGTCACAGCTTGGAGGTGTGATTCGGAGTGTGAGTAGATAGATTCAGGCTGGTGCGCTAAAACTAGCAAGGTTGACATTGCAGCCCAGCGGTGGCTTGCACTAGTCACCCAAACTCGGACCTAAAGGGCTGGGTGGGCTTGGACTCAGCTAGTCGCTGCACCACGACTCCTCAAAGCTGCTATTTCCCTGTTGAATTGTGTCTCCACACCTGTGTCCATTGGGGAGGAAGGCAAGGCCGAGACAAGCCCAGCGTTACCATAGTTAAAGACCAAATGCTGCCCTCAGTTACTCCCCTGTAATCCTACTGTCTTCGGTGAAGTCTGACAGATGAAGCTTGGGGCAGAATTTGGCTCCATATATACAAGCACAAGGGCAAAGTTAAGATTATCCATTCGTCTTTAATATGCAGATATTCTGACATTTGTGGGCTTTCAGTTGCATCACTACCATTTCTTGCATATAATTTCCTGAGTTTTTTTACTTTAAAAGAATTCCCGGGTCTGTAACTAACCCTGTCCATGTGCTGAGGCACAATAGAACCTGCAAATATCATGAAGGCCACACTTTAAAACTTACAAGGTGCTAGTTAGTCAGAGGCAGGCTATAGTCCATTGATACTGCAGCCCAAGTACAAATACGGTACAAAGTTGCTAGAATGTACCCTTAGAATGGCCTAAACTAATCCCAAATCAGCAGAAAGACTCCCATTAACCTCAATAAGTATTTTATTAGACCCTAAATGTATATGGACCAAGATAGTTCCAGAGATTGCTGATTGAAACATCGATAGGTATTAAGGGAGACTGTCTGTATTAATCAGTGGTACAGCATTTATATATATATATATTTTAGCAGGGTCCCTATTAAGAATAAATAAACCAACTTTCTTCAAACTTATCTTGATTTTTAGGACCCAGTGAGATCTGCTAGCCATGCTCAAGTGGTAGAAAATCAGTGCAGTGTTCTTAAAAGTTATGAATATTTAAATTAGGCAAGCTTTCAGTGGCTACCACTTATCCATCTGAACGCTTCTGCACAGTGCATCTCTAAGGGCATATCAACAGACAAAGTTTTCTATTGGGTATGCTTGGTATGCAATTTTCAAATGGTCATAACTTTTGTGACTCAAAACTTTTTTCTCTCACACCAGGCAAAGGCAGAAGTTCGCAACAAGCACTACCTTCCTACTAATTTATCTGTTCAAATTCCGGCTGTTGCCCAGTCTAAAAGTGGGTGGTTAGAAATAATTCAAAAGGCAAAGGTGATTTCCCCCTGCTCCCACACCTTTTCTGAATCAATTACATGGCAACTAACAACGGGAGGGAATTTGCTCAACCGTTCCCTCCTCCCACGCCCCAAAAAAACTCCATCAACCAAACAACACTTGAAATTGTTCAATGCAAAATGTGAAAGTTACATATGCAAACACGGGTTGATAACTGAAACCAGTTAAGACTAATAGGTGCCCACAATAATACTTTGCATGTAAACAGCCTTATTCATCCGAGGACCTCAAAGCACTTATCAAATGTACTTAATTAAGCCTCTCAACTTCTCTGATCCCTTATGGAAAAGCACTGAAGAATTTAATAGAACATTATACCCTTGGTATTGAATATTGTTATATTCCTGCTATAGAATTCTATAGGAAAAAGTATACAGAAAAGATTTCATTCTCTAGCAAATTAATAGGATTCCAGATTAATTTCTATAGAAGTTTGTTAAATTCATTGAGGCCCAGAAGTTCGGGCCTCTCTCCATTTGATATAGATATAAGATAACAAAATCATAAATAAATTAATAGTAGCAGGTTGGTTTTAACATCCAACTATTACTTTACCACAGCTTGCCGCAATGGCAAATTATTTTTTTGTGGTTTATACCACTATCCTCCCCTGTGCTGGCTGGATGGGATACAAAACAAACCCAACGCCAATCCAAAAGGGGAAATGGTCTTTTTTCCCCACATTCTAGATGATAAACAGAATCCACTTCTCCCAACTCCTTGCCATACTTCCGCAACTTGTGGAAGACATGCTGGATTGTTCCCAGGCTTTTGTCCAATTTAACTAATGTTGTTGCTTGTTTTGTTCTCCACATTCAGTTAAATGAGATTGTGGAATCCAGACAGCATGTTGGGGAGTTCTGCTTCTTCACAGCATCCTGTAGGTTTCTAAGCAGGTCAGAATATGCAACAAACTTTTCAAGCAATGTCAAGAGAAAAGTTCATTCTTAAAAAGAAAAGACGAACTTTGAGCCTGGCTTATGCGCCGTTGTGTTAACAATGCACAGCTGCAATTTGGTCATGTGTCTGAATAAAACTGGGGAATGGGCCCAACCCATAAAATCTGGATCCACTTTCAGATCAGATAGCGTCTCAAAGCTAAGAGACCTGGTTCCAGAGCTCTGACTCACGATCATCTCTAAATAAGATGGCAACTTTCTAAAGGAGTAATTGTATTTCCTCCATAGTATTTTAGGGGAAGAACAACCTGTTGACGTTTTAAGGTGGAAAGAAAAAAGTGACAGACTAGAACTAGAAAGCCAGCAGCAAGGCATTGTGGGTACTTGCCCCCCAAAGTTCTCCTCATGCATTAATCCACACACACCTGATATTCCATTGACTCCAATTTGAGATTTATTTTAACTCATGTCTCCAAACAGAGAATGCTGATACACTAACAGTCCCTATGTTCCTAGTGAGCAATGTGTAAAACTACAGGCTAGATTTTCAGGTGGCTTTCACCTAGCCCTTAACTGTGTGGGTGGGGATTTTGCATGAGCACCTATTTGCATTATCCTCCATGTGTGTGTCTAACTGCTGGATTTGCATGCACCATAATTGTGCATGCATACAGTATAGACAAAGCAAGGCCACATTGCAAAAAACTGGCCATAAATATTATTTTACACTGGTGCACATCATTGATTTTAAACTGTAGCACACTTTTGTGCCACTTTTTTGCCTTGCCTTCACAAAACAAACTCAGATGCAAAAGTCTTTGAAATTCCTCTCCTTACAAAGATCAGCTAAACTGTGGTGACATGTAGTTATTCTAAGGGGAACTGAGGGAGATCATCTGGGTATACTGATAATAATCACTCATCAATTCATTGGGAGAGATATCAGTTCCACCACAGTAATCCTTTGGACTCCAGAACTGTGTTATGTGGTTCATTAGACAATAGCATCTCTTGCTATTGGTCGGGTCAAGAGTCAAAACTGGAGCATAATTGCAAGTCTCCAAGCACAAGGCAATAGTTTTTCAGTCCTGGAGGGTGTTGTCCAAAGGGGAAAGAAAACAGAAGGGAAAGATTAAGTATGAGCAATTGAGCCCTACTGAGAGGGCAGAAAAGTCACTGGAATTGGGATTAGCCAAAATCTTGTAATGAAAAACAAAAGCCCTGTTGGTAGGCTGGTATATATACCTAAGAGGTGTGAAGAGGCGGGGAGGGGGGAAGGGAGAGGCTGGAGGGCAGGGGAAGGGGAAAGGAGCTAAGAGGGAGGAAATAAAAGGGGATTAAGTAATAAATGAAGGCAAAAATGATGTTTTTACATTGTAAGGAATTTATGGTCGATAGATGCTCAGTATTATTTTTAGTTAATTGGAAATACCAATTTGATTAATTTGGGATCGGGTTCATTCTAAGTGTTTTAATTGAAATTATACTAAATAACAAACCTTAACAAAGAAACTCTATAGAACTAAATGGTTCCACTATTACTAATCAAAGCCTTTATTTCTTTTGTTTGCCAGCACCTACTATACTTTATGGCTTTGCACAAACCTAACACACCATTTCAAATAAATAAATGGAGATATCCTATCTCCTAGAACTGGAAGAGGCCTTGAAAGGTCATCAAGTCCAGCCCCTGCCTTCGCTAGCAGAACCAAGTACTGATTTTGTCCTAGATCCCTAAGTGGCCCCCTCAAGGATTGAACGCATAACCCTGAGTTTAGCAGGCCAACGCTCAAACCACTGAGCTATCCCTCCCCCTTCAGATAGCTCATCCTCTTAAAATGATAATGTGTTAATCTAGGCTGGGGTTTTTGGGCAGGAACCAAAGAGCTCAAGCAACTTGAAATAACATCAGCAAAACATTATTTATTCCCCAGCCCTAGTTGCAGAGAAAACAGAGGTTTTCTTGGCTCCTTTACTTCTCAACAGATTTCTGGTTTCAATTAAAATTTTGGGTCTGAGAAGTTTAAAAAAAAAAAAGTCAAAGGAAGGAGAGGCTGGAAGAGAAATCTCCAATCCCTGGGTGTTTTTTTTTTCTCTTTACATAACCATTCCAATCACAGCAGAGATTAAAGTACAACTACATTGTTTGCAGAACTTGTTTTTAACCATCTTTCTCACTCTACTGCCACATAGCTACTGATTGGGGGCATTAACAGAACTGGGGGCTAAGGTAACAGAATGTGATTACACAGAAGGAGATCCACTTGTATATTTGTTTCCATTTAAATCAAAACTTTCCTCTCTCTTCTATAAGGTCACAGACACACATTTCCCTAGATTTGTAGCATCCTTGCCTAGTGCTAGAAGGACAATTGCACCATTACTGTTGACTGCAGCAAGTTAGTCTTCTGTCTGCAGGGGCTGTTTAATCAATTGTTACCATTTGGGTCCATAATATTAAACACAGGATTGGATTTGCCCGCAATTCTTTACCCCTGAAATCCTCGTGTCAATACGAAAGGAATCAAATGACTTCCCCTGACAGCAAAGGACTAGCAGGATCAACATTTTACTTGCCTAGAACATACTTTTAATTTGACAGATGTACATATAAGGCAACACACTGCCTACCCGGTGGCATATCGCAGCCTGGATAGACTATTGCAGAACCGCTGCTACCCAAGCTGACCCAGTCTACTGGCTTGTTTACTCCTAGCCGGTAATGAAACACCTTCATTTTCAGTATTCAAAAGAGAAATATTGTTTCCCCTTGTATGTCCCCCTAATACATGTGTTTGCCACCTACTCCTCCCCGTGCTCAGCTCAGATTACAGTATTACCACGAACGGCAACAACTGTGCCTCTGATACCCGCAAAACCTTACAGACCAGAGGGAGAGGTGCATTAACTAGAAGCAACACACACGGAATCGATTTTTAGGCGAACTTTTCCAGCGCTCAAATCTAGCCCTTGCGCCGGTCTGCGTGTCACAGCCTCATCTCCATCCTCCACCCCGCTGCGAGCACTCAGACTTGGGAGCGAGCAGCCCGGTCAGCAGCTATCTTAAGACACATATAAAAACACGCGCAGGCACAGACGCAATAGATCCTCGAGGCATCAGGGCAGAGAGATAAACGTGTCTGGGCGATCGTGCCCAGAACTGTCACAGCCGCCACCAGAGAAATTGACCTGGAGTCTTTTCAAGACAGCATCTGAATTCTCTCTTCCTGCAAGCACATCTCCCGCCCTGCCATATCACCCCCCCCCCCACATACACACACACACACCATTCACCCTCTTTTTACACCCCCTCAGCATCAATTAGATCATGTGAACTGAAGACAGGGGCTGCTCCCTCGCCCCTGCTTCAGAGACGCGATTTTCAGCAAAGTGGATCAAACCTTCCCGCCCAACTGGGGAAGGGAAGTTTGGCGCTGGGTGGGTGGGTTCCGTCACGGGGACAGATCAAATGTCTGCAGCTCAAAGTCCCCGATACAGGGGGTGGGGGAGGCTGTCTGAGGGAACTGAAACTGACAAGCGGTGTCAGTTCCCTTGGCAGGGTCCTTTTCAGGGCGATCATTGCCACGAGCACCTACCCCCCCCCCCCCCACAAATCCAGTTTGACTTTCGATGCACATGGCCAGGATCCCACATTTGGCCGCTGAGGACTTTAGAGGGGGGGTTGCTGGGGGCCGCGGGGGCGCAAATGCTTGTGCCGAGAAGCTGCTCCTTCGGTAAAGAGTTTCTTACGGCAGATTGCCCTTTTAGCATTAGACGTCAACCATGAGATTATCAGTGCAGTTTATTTGAAGCGGAAACGAATCGGAAATCCTTCTCTCAACTGCCTTTTTAGACATAAATACACACACAGAGAGAGACGCTTGCGGACAACACAACAGGCTGTCCCGCCGTGGCCTGTTTATTCCGTGTGTGTCATGCTACGCACACACATGTCCACGTACATCACACACACATACACACACACAGGATCATCACAACGTGAGGGGGCATCAGCCCAGTTTCAGGCTCAATAAGTCTTATCTCCCACTGCCAGGCAAGGAAACGTGTCCACGATTTCCAGTTCAAACCAGGGCGCTGCTTGGGGAGGGGTGAATTTCACCATGCCTTGGTTTGACAATAGCTTCTCTAACCTGCAGACTGATTTTACAAGCCAGCGTCCTTTCCTGCCCCACCATCATCTGGCTTTTTGCATGTCCCAGCCCCTAGAAGCTTTAACTCCAGTTATGCCCTGGTTTTATTTCAGGGAGGTGGCGAGGAATAATCAGGGATGTATTATTAACAACGCGGTTTACTTCTGAAACAAACAGGAGGTGTGTGTGTGGGGGGGAATCCTGCGTTGTTAATTACCCACCCCCGGGCTTCTTGTACACACAAACACGGGTGACAATACAGTAAATGTTGAAAAATTGGGACAGGGGGTGGGGGGCAATAGGAGCCTATATAAGAAAAAGACCCCAAAATCAGGACTGTCCCTATAAATACGGGACATCTGGTCACCCCAAGTCACACACACACACTTGTTTGTTACTGGAAATTGCCGCTTTTATGGAGTGCGTGTCCTTTTCAATGTCAAAATAAACCCAGATCATTTCAATGGGCTGGTGTGAAGGGAGCACGAACACACAAGGGCTTTAAGTCCTTACGAGAAGTGTATTGGATTTAAACACACCCACCCACCCCATCCCGTCTATAGCTATTACAAAAATCAGATACATTAAGAAAGGGAAGTGGGGGGGGGATCCCCAGCAAGGTTACAATGTTGCTCTCTAGCTCCACTTAACCGGCAATTTACAAAGGGGAGGGGGGAATCTGCCAACTCCCCCGCCACACACACTCCTGCCACCTACCCCACACCACCATCAGAAAGGCTCAGACAGACCAGGGAAGGGAGATGGGCGTGCAGGGGAGGGGGAATGAAATACATGATACAAACTCCTCCAAAATGCACCCACCCCGGGAGCACGAGCCAGCCGAAAGGGGGGCCCCGGAGGCGGGGGTGGGGGGAAGGAAATCACATACACCCGGAATATAAATGCACAAAAATAAAGACCTTCCCGCGCCATTGCAAAGTCACCCGGGGTGGGGGGGGGAAGGCAGGCGACCGACATTAACTTTCGCATGCAGCCCAAAGAAAACAAACCCGCCCGTGCAATCCGGAGCGAGATTTCCACGGCGACGCGTGTTTACTAACCCATAGCCCCCCAAACCGGAGCGGGGCTTCTCGGCTTCGTCTCTCGGATCCCCCACTGGGTCTCTTCTCTTTTTAGATCCCGGTTCCAATCCCTCGCCGGAGCCCCCAAAGGTGTTCTCGCTTGTGCTGCGGCAAAGCCATGGCGGTGCTCATCTGTCAGATAAGGGGAGCACACGCAGAGGAGCCGGAGGGAGGGGGGGGCGATCGGGGCCGGGAGGAGGAGGGGGGGTTGGGTGAGAGAGGGGGAATGCACGGAGATAGAGAGAGAGATGATAGAGAGATAAATAGAGAGGGATAGCTCGAGCAGGGGGGAAAATGGCGTCTGGCAAGCCGGAGTCAATCACATTCACAGTCCCGGCTCATTTTAGCAGGATCCGAAATAAAAATGAAAAGGAGAAAGGGGGAGGGGGGGGGGGGGAAAGACGGGAGGAGGAAAAGGAGAGGAGGGGAGGGGGGAGAATCAATGCACCGGATAAAATCCTGGCTCTGGAATGGATGGAGCTGCTCCCGCGCTCGTCCTGGCTTTTTAAAGGGATGCTGCTCGGTGGGGAGAGACGAAGCGGCTCCCCCCACCCCTCCCGCCCTTTCCCCCGTGCGCGCAGAGGGGGATTGCTGGAGAGTGGGGAAAGGTTTTGCTGATCGCGGCAGTTTAATCAGGGCTGAAGCGCTCTGCCTCTGTGATTGCTGCTGGCGGCTTGCTCCATGGCTCCCCCTACGCTCCCCGGGTGCCTTCAGCCGCTCTAGTCCCGGAGTAGAGTAAGGGGGAAAGGGAGCGGGGAGCGGATCAAGATTATTTTTAATGGGGGGGTGTCACTGCTCCTGCTGCCCGGCCGGATCGCTCCCGGACAGGCAGGCTGAGGCTCCACGCCGGGGCTAGGGGCCGGGGGCTGCGTTTTGCGCCCTGGTGGGCTGCATTGTTGTTGTTGTTTTTTTCCTTAAAGGAGGTAGGGGCGGTGATGAGTTGTTTAAGCCGATCGCTGAGCTGATGGCTTCGTCTCTCCGTGCCGGGGCTGGTTTTCTCTCTCCCGGAGCCTGGCAGCAGCAGTAGTAGGGTTTTCTGTTGGTGGTGGGTTTGGTTTAAAGGATCAAACACACACACACACAAGAGCTGTAACGCTCAGCGCTGGGTTAATGTACTCAACACTGCCACTACCTGACACAACCGCAGCAGTGTTGGGGGCAGGGGAGAAAAGCCAAAGAAAAGAAATAGAGGGGGGGGGGGAGAAAATCAGATTGGTTCTGTCTACCCCACCACCACACAGACAGAGCGATTTCACATTACAGCCCCAGAGGTTTATTTTAAATAATGGCACGCATGTACCATGCTCCTGTGATCTATGATTGCTTATACACGGCTTTCCTGGTGAGGAGGGGATTGTTACAGTCTTGAGGGTCCAGGCCTTACACACAGGTGTCAATTGTTACTCGCCTGAGTAATCCTATTGAAAACAATAAGGATGAGTGAGGACTAAACAGGTGAGTAAAGGTTTGCAGGGTGGTGCCTTTACTCAGAAATGTGCATGCCCATGAAATTTCATATGCAACCGGGGTGTGTGTGTGTGTGTGGGGGGGAGTTAGCCTAAAATATCTTAGGTTCCTCCACAATAGGGTTTTCTTATTTTATGGAATTGTATGGGCTACCCCATCCTGCCACTTGTATTAAGAGCTAGGCTATAGCCCACCTGCAAAGGACCAGGGTGTATAAAGATAGCAATGATACAAGGAACTTCTCCCCTTTAAACCAGCATGCAGGCGCCAGACAACCCCTACAGTCACCTGAGTGCCAGGACTACCTGAGGCTAGCTACCTGAAATGGGGTGATCCATCCCCATCAGACACAAGGGTGTGTGCATGCTATACACCTCCTTCAGAGTGTAGCAGCCTGGGGGGTTCCCTAGAAGTCCCTCCTTCTAAGAGATCCAGCTGGATGGTGAGGTTCTACTTGTCCTGTAAGGCACTGTAGAAGGGTTCGGCCGGGTTAATCCCTCTCCGGGGCAGCGGGGAACCAGACCGCCTCACTACACCCCTCCTCCCCCGCTTAAGTCTGTCTCCCACTTGTCAGGGCCAGACTCTTCCATACCTCCCAGGCGGGACAGGAAGTCAGCATTAGCGTGGTCCTTGCCTGCCCTATGGCGAACTGTAAAGGCATAGGGCTGTAGCGCCAGGTACCAACGCTGCATTCTCATATTATTATCCTTCATTCGGGCCAGCCACTGGAGTGCAGCGTGGTGGGTGATCAACGTGAACGGGACTCCGAGGACATAGTAACGCAAGGTGTCACAAGCCCACTTTACCGCAAGGGCCTCCTTCTCCACCACCATGTAGTTCTTCTCCTGGGGAAACAACTTCTGGCTAATGTATAAGACCGGGTGTTCTTCCCCATCCACTTCTTGGGACAGAACGGCCCCAAGTCCTACTTCCGAGGTGTCTGTCTGGAGGATGAACTCCTGGTCGAAATTGGGGCTATATAGGACTGGTTCACGGCAGAGACTTTCTTTGAGTGTCTGGAATGCGTTGTCGCACTCTCAGGTCCAAACTACCCGCCGGGGACTGTCCTTGGTCAAAAGCCCGGTCAAGGGGCCTGCGATCAAAGCGAATTGGGGAATAAACTGCCGATAGTAGCTGACAAGTCCCAGGAACTGGTGCACCTGGCGCTTCATGGTGGGCGGTGGGCAGGTTGCGATGGCCTGAACCTTTCCCACGAGGGGCTTCACTTGTCCTTTCCTGATGGTGTTGGTTGGCAAGAGACTACCTATGTGGCATTTCTTTGGATTGGCCGTTAACCCTGCTGCTCGCAGGGATCTCAGGACCACCGCTACCCGCTCTAGGTGGTCCTCCCAATGGCGGCTGTAAACAACCACATCATCAAGGTAGGCAGCCGCGTAGTCTCGGTGGGGTTGAAGGAGGCAGTCCATCAGCCATTGAAACGTTGCCAGGGCCCCATGGAGGCCAAAGGGCATCTGAGTAAACTGATACAGGCCCATGGGGGTGGCAAAGGTGGTCTTGTCCTTGGAGGTAGGATCGAGGGGGATCTGCCAGTATCCCTTGCTCAGATCAAGGGTGGTGATGAAGCGGGCCTCTCCTAACCGGCCCAGCAGTTCATCTACCTGGGGCATCGGATACGCATCAAACTTTGCTATAGTCGATGCAGAACCGTTGCATGCGATCGGGCTTAGGTACCAGTACCAGTACTACCGGGCTGCGCCATTCGCTCTGTGATGGTTCGATGACTCCCAGGTCCAGCATGGCCTGTACTTCTTCTTCAACGACCTGCCACATGTGATGTGGCAAGGGCCTGGTCGCCCCCCGGATCACCACACCAGGCTCCGTCTGAATAGTATGATGGATGAGGGTTGTGTATCCCGGTTGGGCTGTGAAAGTTTGCGGGAATGCTTGCAGAAGGCACTGGGTCTGCTTAAGTTGCTCCTTGGTCAGTGTCTCCCCGAGCTGGGGTCCTGCGGGGTCCTCCGTATGTATTACGTGGGGGCCCAGCTCGGGCTCTGGTGGGTAAGGGTTAATTAAGAGTCCCTCTCGCTCCCGCCAGGGTTTGAGGAGGTTGACGTGGTACCGTTGAGTTTTCTTGCACCAGTCGGGCTGGTTGATCTCATATGTGACGGGCCCAATCTTTCGAACCATCTCATAAGGCCCTTGCCAGCGGGCCAGTAGCTTTGACTCACTTGAGGGCAGGAAGAGTAAAACTCGATCACCAGGCTGGAAGTCACGGGCCCGTGTGTCCCGGTTGTAGGTCTGGGCCTGAGCTTTTGGGCGGCCTTCATATTTTCCCGAGCCAGGGCCCTGGCCTGAGTGAGGTGTTCCTGGAGCTGGAGTACGTATTTCAAGAGGCCCTGGGTTGGCGACGGGACTTGCTCCCATGTCTCCCACATTAGGTCCAGAAGCCCCCACGGGCAGCGACCATCTAACAGCTCGAAGGGGGAAAACTTTGTAGAGAACTGGGGCACCTCCCGGATCACTGGGAGCAGAGGTGGGAGTAGCTGGTCCCATCAGCGGAGGTCTTCTGGGGGGAACTTGCGTAACATGTCCTTTAGGGTCCAGTTAAACCTTTCGACCAAACCGTTTGTGGATGGTAGACCGAGGTGCGCAATTGCTTGATCCCCAGGAGCTCACACACCTGTCACAACAGCTGGGACGTAAAGTTGGCGCCCTAGTCCGTGAGAATCTCCTGGGGCAGGCCTACGCGAGCGAAGACCTTCACGAGCTCCCCCGCGATGGTGCGGGCCGTGATGCTCCGGAGGGGTACTGCCTCTGGGAAACAGGTAGCATACTCCACCATGACCAATACATACTGAAACCCGGTGATGCTTTTTGAGAGGGGGCCCACCAGGTCCATGGCCACACGCTCGAATGGGGTTTCGACTAAGGGCATGGGGACCAAGGGCCTTGGGGGTCTGCGGGGGAGCAGCCAACTGGCATTCTGGACAGGACTTACAGTAGTTCCTCACATCCTGGTGTACACCCGGCCAGAAGAAGCGCATCAATATTCGGGCTAGAATCTTCTCATGGCCCAAGCGTCCGGTCGCCGGGACGTTGTAGGCTAGTTTCATTACTGCTCGCCAGTGGCATCGGGGCACGAGTAGTTGGGTCTGGGACTTCCCTGTGCACGGGTCCCGCTCGACCCTATAGAGGCGCTCCTGCCACAGTTCAAAGTGTGGCCACTGCGTCGCCCGTTGTGGATCAATGATGGCGCCATCGATGGCGGTCAGCTACTTGTACGCGCGCCTGAGGGTGGAATCGGCCCTTTGGTCACAGCAAAAATCGGTGTGAAGCAGAGGTTCACTCCTAGCTTCCGGAGGGGAGTCCTCAGATTCTTCCCCTGGTTTGTTGTGGTCGGGTGCCTCCCCCTCTTCTGCCCAGGCCTTGGAGCCTCCTTCCAGTACTGGGGTGACCATGGGGCTTCCCCCGGCGTTGGAGCGGAGGACTTCTGGGAACTCTGGCCAGTCCCGTCCCAGGATCATCGGGTACGCGAGTCGAGGGGCCAGACCGACCACCATCGGTCGGGTGACCCCATCCACGGTTAGCCGGACATGGGCACTGGGGTAGGGTCATACATCCCCGTGAATGGCCTGACCTCTGGGGGGCGGGCGCAAGCTCCACTGGCTCCGCCCACTTTGGCATCCGGAGTGGCTCATCCCTCGCCGGGACGGCAGGGAACCAGACCGCCTCGCTACAGGCACAATAGAGTCTGGAATCATTTTCAGCCCAGTGTACACATAAACAATGATCTACAGGCTAGATTGTAAGAGGCTTGGGGCAGGGAGTGTCTTTTTGTTATACGGAGCCTGTGCAGCACGTAGGACAATGGGGTCCTGGGCTAAGACTAGTGACCTAGGAGCTATGGTAATACAAATAATAACAATAGACCAGTCAACACTTCTCTGCTGTCTCTCATGCTTCTCCTTATGCATGAGGAAAAGCTCCCAGATAAAGTCCAAACAGCCGCTACTTGATGTGCTTTCAAATCCTTCCTAAAAACTCACCTCTGCCACGATGTCTACCGAACCCCAGCCAGATGACAAACTGTCACTATCTTTTTTCCCTTCTCTTCTTTTCCTACTTCTTTTCCTCCCACCTCTAACCAATACAAAACAAACAAGCAATCCAAAAAGGGTTGAGTTGGAAATATCATCATGAAAAAAAAAAAATTGACATTTTATGTCTCATGAAACACAACTTGTTTTAACATTTCTTGGCAAAACATTGAAATCTTTCATGGCATGGACATTTTCTCACTGATGTGGGTTTTGAGAATTTTTGGCAGGTAAACTTCCTGCGCAAAAAAAATCCAACCAGCTCTATTAACCATCATCACCCCTATTTTACAGATAGGAAAACTGAGACACAGAGAGATGAAGTGACTTGTCCAACCTGGTTCAGTGAGTCAGCAGCAGAGCTGGTTGGGAATTTTCTGACGAAACACGAATGTGATCCTAGGGTGCTTCAGGCAAGGTTATTTCCAGTAAATATAGAGAAGCATTGATTTCAGACAAAGCTCCAGTGAGATCTCCTCTGCAATACTGTGTACAACTCTGGTGACCCATCTTCAAGAAAGATTAATTCAAACTAGAGCAGGTGCAGAGAAGGGCCACTAGGATGATCAGGGGAATGAGGGCCTAACTCACCCAAGGAAACTCAAAGAGCTTGGCTTGTTTCGCCTACCAAAACGAAGGCTGAGAGGGGATCAGATTTCTCTTTATAAATTCATGGGGGAGGGGAGGACACTGGACACCAGGGAGGGAGGAGAGCTATTTAAGCTAAAGAACAATATTGGCACAAGAACAAATGGGTATATATTAGACATGAAGGCTATATCTATGCCTATACCTTGTTGCCATAAGAACACAAGAATGGCCATACTAGGTCAGACCAAAGGTCCATCTAGCCCAGTATCCTGTCTTCTGACAGTGGCCAATGCCAGGTGCCCCAGAGGGAATGAACAGAACAGGTAATCATCAAGTGATCCATCCCCTGAAGCCCATTCCCAGCTTCTGGCAAACAGAGGCTATGGACACCATCCCTGCCCATCCTGGCTAATAGCCATTGATGGAGCTATCCTCCATGAATTTATCTAGTTCTTTTCTGAACCTTGTTATAGTCTTGGCCTTCACAACATCCTCTGGCAAGGAGTTCCACAGCTTGACTGTGTGTTGTGTGAAAAAAAATACTTCCTTTTGTTTGTTTTAAACCTGTTGTCTATTAATTTCATTTGGTGGCCCCTACTTCTTGTGTCATGAGAAGGAGTAAATAACACTTCCTTATTTACTTTCTCCACACCAGTCATGATTTTATAGACCTCTATCATATCCACCCTTAGTCATCTCTTTTTCAAGCTGAAAAGTCCTAGTCTTATTAATCTCTCCTCATACGGCAGCCATTCCATACCCCTAATCCTTTTTCTCACCCTTTTCTGAACCTTTTGCAATTCCAATATATGTTTTTTGAAACGGGGCGACCACATGTGCATGCAGTATTCAAGATGTGGGCGTACCATGGATTTATATAGAGGCAACATGATATTTTCTGTCTTATTATCTATCCGTTTCTTAATGATTCCCAACATTCTGTTTGCTTTTTTGACTGTCGCTGCACACTGAGTGGATGTTTTCTGAGAACTATCTACAATTACTCCAAAATCTCTTACATGAGTGGTAACAGCTACGGGATGCCAATGGATGTTTTGAAGGCCAAAACTATAATGGTGTACAAAAAAGAACCAGATAAGTTCATGGAGGATAGGTCCATCAATGGCTATTAGCCAAGATGGTCAAGGATGCAAACCCCATGCTCTGAGTTTCCCTGGTCTCTGATTGCTAGAAGCTGGGAGTGGATGACAGGGGATGGATTATTTGATGGTTGGTTGTTCTGTTCTTTCCCTCTGAAGCATCTGATATTGGCCACTGTCAAAAGGTTACTGGGCTAGCTGATCCATTGGTCTGACCCAGTGTGCCTGTTCTTGTGTTCTTATGAATAAGTTTAGGCTGGATATTAGAAGAAGGTTTCTAATCATCAGAGAAGTAAAGTTCTGGAAGAGCCTCCTGATCGGAGTAATGGGGACAAACAACCCAACTAGTTTGAAGATGGAGCTTGATAACTTTATACACAGGATTATATGATGGGGCTGCTTGCGATGGCAGGGGACTGGACTCAGTGACCCAGGAGGTTCATTCCAGACCTATGTCCCTTCTTGATATTCCCGTTTTTATACATCCAAGGATCACAGTAGCCCTATTATTAGCTATAGCAGTGCATTGAGAGCTTTTCAAGGCAGAGTTTCCCATCTTGTAGGTATAGCCTACACTTTTTGTTCCCGTATGTATTACCTTGCCTTTGTCTGTACTGAAACCCATAGTGTTGGCTTGTGACCATTTAGCCAGGTGATTCAGACCCCACTCTGTAACAATAACCAGTTATCCTTCTTATACTTCGCCCCACCACTCTTTGTCATCTGCAGACTTAGCCAGCAAAGATTTTATATGATCATCTAGAGAGTTGATTAAAAAAAAAAATTGAATCGCATTGGACCAAGAACTGATCTCTGTGGGACTCTGTCATTAATCATAGAAATGTAGGTCTGGAAGGGACCACGAGAAGTCACCAAGTCCAGCCCCCTATGCTGTGACAGGACCAAGTAAACCTAAATTTTCCCTGACAGCGGTTTGTCCTCAAATGATGGGAATTCTAAAATCTCCCTTGGAAGCCTATGCCAGAGCTTCACTACCCTTACAGTTAGAAAGTTTTCCCTAATATTTATCCTAAATCTCCTTTGCTGCAGATTAAGCCTGTTACTTCCGGTCAGGGCTGGCTCCAGGGTTTTGGCCGCCCCAAGCAGCCAAAAAAAAAAAAAAAAAAAGCCGTGATCGCGATCTGCGGCGGCAATTCAGTGGGAGGTCCTTTGCTCCCAGCGGGAGTGAGGGACCGTCTGCCGAATTGTTCAGGTTTTCTAAACCTTTTATCGTTTTGTTGCTCTCCTCTGAACTCTCTCCAATTTGTCCACACCAGAATTGGACACAGTGTTCCTGCTGAAGCCTCACCGGTGCCCAGTAGAGTGGAACAATTGCCTCCTGCATCTTACATACGACACTCCAGTTAATACACCCCAGATTGATATTAGCCTTTTTTGCAACTGCATCTTATTATTAACTCATATTCACTGTATGATTCACTATAACCCCCAGATCATTTTCAGCAGTAATGCCACTAGACAATTAGTCCCCATTTTGTAACTGTGCATTTGATTGTTCCTTCCTGAGTGAAGTACTTTGCACTTGTCTTTATTAATGGCTTTTCTCACTGATGTCTCCCCATTAACAACTATATTTTGAGATATGTTGGTGAGTTTTTATCCATCTAATGTGTGCTCTGTTAATTTATAATGCAAGTTTTTTCAGTCAAGATATCATATGGTACTAGGTCAAATGCCTTGGAGAAATCAAGGATGCTATATCCACACCATTGCTTTTATCAACCAAACCCTATAAGCTTGTCCAAAAAAACAAAACAAAGCAAAAAACCAGATTTGACAGGACCTGTTTTCCATGAAACCATGTTGATTGGCATTAATTGTATGTTTAGCCTCCTTTGCAACCTACCCCCAAGATGTACAGGAGGTCAGACTGATGATTAACGGCAGTGACACCAGTTAGGGGAAGCTGTACAGGGCAAACACATTCCCCTACCCACGTTTTTAGCACTCACTCAAAGTTCCATAAGCCGCAGAACCAGGGGGGCCATGGGCCGACCAGTTTTAAGCAGCAGTCCTGTACTAAGTCAGTCCAGCTGCTGCCAGCGCAGTCCGGAACGTCAATCCCGCTTCACGGTCGCAATGCCACTGAAATTTGAACCAGCTGCCGCTCCATAGACACAGAGGGGCACCCAGGCCAAATTTCAGTGAGTGGCATAATGGTCAGAGAGATGCAACTGCATTGAATTTGGACCTGCCACCTCTCTGTCCAGATGGAAGAGGGGCTGGGCAAATGGTGGTGTGACCTGGCACACGGTGCAAATGGTGTTGCAACCTGGGAGTCTGTTCTTGTATGGTATGGCAGAATGCAGGGGACTCTGCCGAGAACTCGACTCCTGGTGGCACTGGCTCATGCACTGTGTGTGTGAGAGAGAGAAGACTCCACAGCCAAGCGAGACGTGGAGTCCCTGTGGGAGGAGGTAGGGGGACGAGTGGGGACCAAAACATGGGTTCTGCCAGGAGACCGGAATTTGCCCTTCACCTCTCAAGAAATATCTGTTTAAGGGTCCTTTCTGGCCTAAAAATCTATGAACATGAATCTATAAATCTGTAGTAGAAATTTAGGCAGTATCACATAAGTACCTATGTAGAAATTTGACTGAGACTATAAGATTAATACACCTAAGCTTGTGAAAAATGCCATGAAATAATTACTGATCAGATCTGAAACATTTCTGTTTAAAAATTTTAGTCATCCAATTATAGCAAGAAGAATACCATGTGACTTAGTTGGACCAATCACACACTATGAAAAATCAGTAGCCAATAGTCAAAGTCAATGGTTCACTGGCAAACCAGAGACTGAAGTTTGGTTACATAAATTACTTGGGAAAACGACTTTGGAACAACAATTTTTAGGTTTGGCTCATGAATGATTTACCAAAGGAAGAAATGGTGCTACACCGATGTGCAATATTACAAAACCGTAACATAGAAAATGATAAATTTGGCAATGAATATTATTTGCACTGAATAATTTGACTCTGTCTCTGTCTTTAACCAAGGTCATCTCAACCATTTATTTCCCCACAATTACTCTGTGTGCTAGCCAAATTATAGTAATTAATAATAAATATTCACCTCTCTAGAGTACATGAGTGAAAGTTTCAGAATATAATCATGCCAAGTAGCGAACAGTACACCTCAGGATGAATTTCCAGGTGACTAACCATTGCTAAAAAGTGTGAACCTTTTGGATTTTCACGAATAGATTCGTAGTAGCCCAAACACTCATGAACAACTACTAATATGATCTCACACACATTTTACAGAGGTGCCTACTCAATAATTATCCAAGAATCACTTTATTACTCCACCAGCTCTTGTTTTAAGTCTCACCTGAGAGATGGCATCATTAGCAGCACCCCTGGACAACTATGCAGGGACAATAGATGAGTATTGATTCAAAGAGAAGAGTGCCACCTACTGAATTGTCACCATCATTTCCTGGAACATCTGGGTTTGCCATTCAGGAACTGAGCAGGCCCAGTGCTGTTTAATTTACGAGTGTTGACAAGGTGGTATAGCTACAGAATACAGGGGTGAGAATTACTCCTAGTCCCTATAGTTTGATATTAGAGAGGCACTCAAGCAGGCAGATAGATGTTGAATACATAGGACTGGATAGATTAAGAATTCTCAGGGTTGTGAATATTTCCCTAATAATGCAGCCCAGAGGATGGCAGGAATCGGCCCCCTTCATCTACTGATTCTGTATTGCCATTTTGTACACCTGCTCACGCTCCCCACCCCAGAGCAGGTGGCTAGGGACGGGTAGGGAATTGGCAAAATCTTGGTTCCAGATCTTTAAAACACTAGCCAGCACAGCTGAGCTGGCACGATAGCAGAGCAATTTGCTGCTGGTAGAGACCAGGAACAAATTAATACAACCCAGAGCAAGGGGGGAAGAGAAAGACAATTGCGTCTCTAAGGCACAGTGCCTTCTAGGTGTGTCTAGGTACAATCTAGCTAGAATAGGCATTAGAGACATCTTTCATTTGGCAATAGAATGTCCAATGTCAGGCTAACACAGTCTAGACTGATCAGTATCTGGATGCAGTACACTCTAAGGTTAACAAATTCTGCATAACCTCAGCTGTCTGTTAACCATAGACTGGTTATGCATCCCTTGCCAAATTGAGCCCTGGCATATGAAGGTGCAACAGCTATTGAAGTCAGTATCAGCTGCACCAAACTTCAGCCAGGGCTAAACGTGCTCCTGCCCTGGGAATGAGAATGCCATTTGGCCCGCATAGCTGACTGTGATTTGTTCACTAAACTCTGGGGTTGGAGATCTGGAGTGCAGCTTTTTGACCAGCGACTCTCTTGTCCGGGGCTGGGTAAACAAAGCTTTTTTTATCAGCACTCTGGCTTTCAGAACTCAAAGGGTAGTCTGTTTAGTGCCTTCCAGTTGGCTTCCCCGTGACCTGAAACCCTGTTTAAACCCAAATGTATCCCCCCAAGACCTTTGGATAAAGAGGGTGCGCAGTCAGCATCTTTAGTATTTCACATTAGCTAGCCATGTCTAATACTGCTTTTGAATGTGCCTAGATCTCTCTGAGTTAGCCTCTCTCCTCCTTTCTCACCCCATCTTTCCCCCCCGTCTCCTTCACACCTGTAATTTTTCTCTTGTAGTGCACTGTGGCTTAATGTACATGATCCGCTGCCCCCAACTGGATAGGTTGCAGACCACATGTCTCCATCCACATAATCCTCTAGTAACTGGCCTATAAAGAGGATTAAAGCCTTAAAGAGTTGCTGTCATGAAGTTAGGCTCAACATTTCAGTTTTGAAAAAAGACAAAGAGGGTTATTCAAAACCTAACGACAAAAGAGTTGTTTTCATGTAATTTAAACACTAACAACCCCCTCTCCCCAAAAGGATTTTTGTTTAAGATTTAAAAAGTTACTCCATACAGAGTTTATAGATCAAGAGCTACAACACTATGCTAATAAATGAGCACCAGGAAGTGAAACGGACCATCTAGTTTCATTGTCCAAGCTGAGTGAAATGCAAAATGTAAATCAAACAGCACCAATGGGAAAAAGTATTTGACAAGGGACAGGAGTTTCGGAATGAATCTATCTAAAGAACTTACCTGGTCTCCAGCACCAAAGTATCTGATGGCCTCACACAATTTTAATGTATTTGTTCTTGCAATACCCCTGAGAGATAGGGAAGTGCTGTTATCCCCATTTTTCAGATGGGGAAAGTGAGGCACAAAGGAGTGGGGCCTAAGTGAATTGCCCAATGTCACATAGGGAGTCTGTAGTAGAGCAAGGAGTTGAACCTATGTTTCCCAAGGTCTAGACTACTGCACTAACCACTGGACGATCTATCCTCTTGATAACGTACATATCTGGAATACAAGACACACCGCATATATTTTAAACTGCAGAAACTTGAAGTAAGAAAGATACATTTTTAACTTTCTTTTTCTTTAGTTTTAAGAAGATATGCATCCCAGCTGCATTATATAATATAAACACAGCAGAAAACTTTTACTGAGAGATAAGCTAAAAATACAGGGAATTTTTTTTTCTATCAAATCTCCTGTTCCCAAATTATACTTGCCTTACATCAAACTCTAGAAAGCTGGCATAGAACAAATTGTCCTATGTAAATTATAAGTTTTCTTGCTGAATGACAGCAGTCCACAAAGATGGACTAATTCCAAAGGAAGACAAGCAAAGATTATGTCATAACCAGTAACCCGACTTTGATAAGTTTAAATTGCTGTTGAGTTGTGACTGGGTATTTTATAGATCTACCCATACGTCTCCATAATAGTATACAAAAAAATAATACCTAACTATGGTGTGTAACTGTGATTTAAGTTGGGTGAAATTTTAAAACAGAACTATATTTTGTAAAAGAAAAATGCAGATTTGGTGACACAACCATTTTTTGAATTTGTGTCAGTTTCACCAAATTGTTTTGGTTTAAAAATAAATAAATAATGAAGTCTGAAAAATATTTAACCATTTTGTTTTGACATTTTCAAAATGAAATGTTTTGATTTTTCAGTTTGAAATGATGTTGGGCATGAAAATGTCCTTTAATTTTATTAAACATTATCAAAAATATTTGAATAAAGTCAGAATCAAATAGAAACATTTTGTTGTTGTCAGAACAAAACATTCTGTTTGTGCCAAAATTAACTTTAAAAAAAAAACAACAACTTTTTGATTTACCGAAAAAAAATCACTTTCTGTTCAACCTGAAGTCGGGAATTTTTTTTTTTTATTTTTCCTTTTTGGAATTGCCAGCAAATTGAAAAATCTGCTATTCAGCCAGCTCTACTGCTGACACATTCATTTTCTGTCCACTGCACCTCTACATTGAGAGGACTTGTGCCTGTGTGCAGAGACAGCAAATGGAACCATTTTGTTCTCCTGGCAGCAGTAGCCTGTAGTGAGGAGATGCACACACAGTGCTCTCTCATAAAGATATTATTTTTGTGCTTTTTGGTGACTGTTTTTCTTAAACCAAAATAAATAATTGAGACAGAAATCACAATAATTGTGGGTCTTTGTGGATGAGAAAGGGAGAGAATGAATGTGAATTGGTATGAACGGCTGTAAAATTTGCATTGCCACAGGTTTGAGATGATCACATCACTCCTGAATGACAGAACCAGGGCTGAGTTTATGGAGGTCTCCTCTAACAACTGACAATAAACCTTTATAGCTCCCTGCAGCTTCATATTTTTTTTCTTGCACTACATATGTTCATTTTTTGTCCTGAAATTTCTTTTCAGTCCCCATCTGTTATTTCCCATTTATAGTAATTTAGTTACCATGGAAATGATGACATCATTCATAGGGGTGGAGCTTAGTGCAATGTAAAGCCAGTTTCCTATATAGAGTGGTTTGCAATGTATAAAGCTGGTTGGAGAAATGTAGCACTTTATGTGATAGCTTTTCATGTATGTAATAAAATACTTTTGTGTGCGCACCTATCTGTGAGTCGGGCTGTGTGTGTTACATGCATGTTGTATGTATGCATTTGTTACAGAATTGCACCCCTGACTTACGGCACAAAGAGTCTTTTTCTTGAATCTGTCATGTCTGTCATGTGGCAAGTCGGCCTTTGTCTGGACAGGTCCTACTGCGAGGAACTTTGGAATCATCTGATTGTCAAATGGGTCAGTGAGGGTGGAGAGCTTGTTCCCAGGAGGTGTTAATCTTACAGCAGTATTGCTATCAAGCATAATGAGAGGTGTGACTGTTAGGGCAGAGCCGGTCATGTGGCTTTGTTGTCAGGGTACATGTCTAATGTCACTTTCCCTGTGTTCTAGGAGGTGGCTTTTGCCTTAGAACTCTGCCACAGAACAAATTACTCACGATCAATGATGGTCCAGAATAACAACAACATAGAAACAAATGTACATGTGCACAACACTTTTCATCCCAACAAACCATACAAATTAGGGGCCATCTTTTCTCACCGTGAGTAGTAACTTAACCTAGGATAACTTTATGGAGCTTTAATGGCAATACTCCTAGAGCAAGCTACTACCCAGTGCTAGCAAAGGTGGTGGAAGCTGGCAGTATATATTGTCCGGTATATAATACACCACCACTGCCATGGAGCCATATCTAGAGGGCTATTGGATTTTGGCAAAGGACTCTAGGACAAACCTTGTTCGTGCAGTAAATGCCATGGGATCTTTCAGATATACATTCAAAACAGATATGAACTCGGAAGCAAGGTCTTATATAATAATGAAATCACCCAAATGCTTATATGCCTGAAGACAGTTTGCATATTCAGTGGGTGCCTGCCTGTTAAACAAAGAATGTTGCCACTCCTGAAATTCTTCACCTTGTTCTGTTTATTTAATCAGGTGTGTGTGTAACTCCTTCGCTGCTGCAGGGCAGCGTATAAATCATGAGAATGGTTTTAATGCACTGTTGTAGCCATGTACGTGTTGGACCCAGGATATCAGAGAAACAAGGTGGGTGAGGCAATATCTTGTATCCGACCAACTTCTGTTAGTGAGAGAGGCAAGCTTTTGAGCTATGCAGAGCTCTTCTTCAGGTTTGGGAAAAGTACTTTGTGTCACAGCTAAATACAAAGTGGAACAGATTATTTAGCATAGGTAGTTAGCACATATTCTAAGGGACCATTCAAGATGGAGTGGCCCAAACAGATTCCTGAATTCATGATGCTCATTTCCCTCATAAAAGGGAATAAGGGTATGTCCAGACTACCCGCCGAATCGGCGGGTAGTAATCGCTCTATCGGGGATTGATATATCGGGTCTCTTTGAGACGCGATATATCGATCACCAAACGCGCTCCCGTCGACTCGGGAATTCCACCAGGGCGAGCAGTAGTAGCGGAGTCGACGGGGGAGCCGCGGCCATCGATCCTGCGCCGTGAGGACCCGAGGTAAGTCGAAATAAGATACATCGACTTCAGCTACGCTATTCCCGTAGCTGAAGTTGCGTATCTTACATCATTCCCCCCTCCCCCCCCCCAGTGTAGACCAGCCCTAAGAGGTATTTCACAGCTGTGAGACAGGGCCTGATTCTATTAATCTGTCTTCGGGTTTTATACTTCTACCCATCACCATAATATCTGGGAGCCTTCCACATAAAATTGATAGCAATAATGAAGTCCCCAATGAACATCATGGAGTCTGGCTCCTCTCCTATTTTGGGATATAAACTGTGCTTGTTTTGCTTGCCTGGGTCTCTAGGTCGCTTGGTTGATTTGTTTGTTTGAGGGAGGTTTTAGTTTCAAAGGGGAGTGTCAATGTTGTGAATGTCAGTCTTATGATGGAAAGGCTTGAAGGTTTTGCAACATTTCCTAAATATGGGCAGACTCTGAGTTGCCTGGTACCCTCTGGAAGTTCATTCAATATCCCCTTGCCTGACTCTCCTTTGTCTCCTCTCATGCACTTTATGAACTGCATTGTCCCAGAGGAGAGCCTTGTGACGTTAATGACATGGACTGTGACCGTATAGATCATTGTTGCAACCAAGGTCCTATAGTTGCACCAAATCTTGTACAAAGGAGGTCAAGAAAGGTGTCTATAGAAAGGTTGTAATTTGCTGGTTATGATTATGCTGTCTGTATGTGTGTATCATTTTTGTATTTTTGAAGTTATGAATATTGGCTATGTACTTGTATCTCAATGTGTTTGATTCTAAGTAGCCTCAGTGAAGCATTTGGTCAGCTTCTTGAGAAAGGACTATTCTCAGTAAGTGCCCAATCAAGAAACACTTAACTGACAACGGATTTTGGGAGATGCCAATCCACATCTGAGCTTTCCTAGGAATGTTCAAACTAACATGTAAACAATGGCATTGGCCTGCAAAAAGCTGAATCATTCATGGACATGTGACTTGCCCAGGTGGCTACAAACTCCATCTTGTTGCTGTGATTTTGCACAGAAGAACAAAAGGGTTTCCACCTACAAGAGAGAGAATATAAAAGGCCCTGGAAGCCCCTCCATTCTGTCTTCAGCTGGCTCAAGAGATGGCCTCTCCACCCCCAAGAGATGCCTGAAAGAAATCGGAACAAAGGACAGTAACTATGGGGGTGTCAGTGATTGCTGGATCCTGACTAGGAAGGAGTCCAGTCTGTGAAAGAGCATCTCTGGAGGTGAGATTTCATCTGTAATCAGTTTCCTACTGTATTAGGCTTAGAAGTGCGTGTTTTGTTTTATTTTTCTTGGTAACTTACTTTGTTCTGTCTGTTATTGCCTGGAACCACTTAAATCCTACTTTTTATACTTAATAAAATCATTTTTTGCTTATTAATTAACCCAGAGTAAGTAATTAATACCTGGGGGAGCAAACAGCTGCACATATCTCTCTATCAGTGTTATAGAGGGCAGACAATTTATGAGTTTACTCTGTATAAGCTTTATACAGAGTAAAACAGATTTATTTGGGGTTTGGATCCCATTGGGAGCTAGGTGTCTGGGTGCTAGAGACAGGAGCACTTCTTAAGCTGTTTTCAGTTAAGTCTGCAGCTTTGGGGGCATATGGGTCAGACCCTGGGGCTGTGTTGGAGCAGTCTGGCGTGTCTGGCTCAATAAGGCAGGGTTCTGGAGGCCCAAACTGGCAGAGAAAACAGACTCAGAGGTAGTCTCAGCATATCAGGTGACAGTCCCAGGGGGGTCTCTGTGACTGAACCTGTCACAAGCCTATCTTCTAGATGTCGTTTATGGTCATTGATGCCACCACAGGACATGATGATGGTGGAATCTCCATGGCGTAACGAGTGGTCAGCAATGACAGGCATTAATCAGTCTCGTCACCGACCCAACCATCTGGCCACCAGGTTTTGACTTGCCAAGACACCTGTGGCCATCCCTGAACCAGTTTCAAACAGGACAGGGCAATTGTGTGGCCAATCTTTTCAAATTGGGTTTCTCTAACAACCCAGGATGTAGATGCAGTCAACTTCAGATTATGTTGCATATTCTTGACAAGTGCCCGCTGACCTACTTTGATGGCTGGCAACCGGCTCTTCCCCATCTGCTGACGATACTATAAAATGGCTGGACACACTGCGCATATGCTTATGACAGTGGTAAAAAAAAAATAACTGTATGATATTAAATTGTGTTCTGTGAAGAAAGTGTGTGTTCATATAATCACAGACCTCGTATTGTCACCATACACATAAAGGGGAAGAATTAAGGTTGCATGGGCATTTCCTGACTTGTTTAATTGGATAATCTTGATGTTCTCTGACCATATGGTTGTATGATATATCCATGAATATGAATTGGCTGGTATATATGTTTTGTGTCTGCCTTCTGCTGGCTAGAATCAGAACTGCTCAACAACATGGCATGGGCCTTATTGTAAGAACTAAAGGAGAATTTGAAGCAGGAGCAGCTAAGTTCTAGCTGGCTAGCATGCATAGGAGAGTAGTAAGTATGATAAGGTGGTGTAGCAGATCGAGCACTCACTGCCACAGCGCCTCCTGCTGGTTGTCCAGGAATTAGCTCTTTCCAGCACTCAGAGCGCCTCTTGCTGGCCAGTGTCTCTCCTGCCTCAGGCCCCCGTGTTCCTCCCGGACTCTGGTGCTCTTACCTTGGGGTGCTGCCCCACAGCCAGGCCCCCACACTCTGGGTCTCCCCTCCCAGAGGAACCCCCACCCCCTATGCCCACCTTGCTTCAGTGGCTACTGCCAGTCATCATCTAGCCCCCTTTCTCTGGGACAGACTGCAGTCTGTAATGGCCACTCATCACTGGCCACTCCTCATTGGCAAGGGTGTTGGACCTGCTGCCTTTCTTGGCCCAGCTGTCTCCCTGAAGCCCCAATACCTCCTTTGGCTTTCAGCAAGGCCTCAGCCTGGGGACTCACTAGGCCACAGCTCCCCAGGTCTGCCTACCCTTCCCCAGGATTGCTCTGCTTCAGGTACTTTGTGCTCCTTCAGGCAGCTAGGTCCTTCCCACTCCAAGGCTGGAGTGAGACTGACCCAGCTCCTCCCTTAGCCCTTATATCAGGGACAGCTGTGGCCTGATTGGGTGTGGTCAGAGCTGTGGCTGCTCTTAATCCCTTTTCTAATTGGGTCCCAGTCACAGCCCTCTCCAAGGGCTTTTAACCCCTGCTCTCCTGGAGTGGGGCAGCCACTATGGATTTGTTACTATATATCTGTCTGTGAACACGTGCACACACGCTGATCCACATCTGCTTAGCTATTGGGCTTAAAGTCATCTGGGAACAACACTGCTGAATCTGTTATGCCGAACAATTTAACGGTGCTAGTTTATCGATCGATTTATCATACTTAATATTGTCCTCATTACCATAGTATCTGAGAGCCTCAAAGTCCTTAATATATTTATCCTTACAACACTCCTGAGAGGTAGGGATGAGAGAGTGTTGGTGTTTTGGACATCTTCTTTCAAAACATTGATAATGCTATGGGTTCTTTGAGGGGCCTGGGAAGTGTTGACTGTGTATTACATAGCAGAGTATTTTGTACAGATTGCAGCCATCAGTAGCCAGCCATCTGTACAGCTGCACCAGTTCATCCCCTAATGTAGAAGACAAAGCTGCTACTTGCACTGGCAACGCCCACCCCAGGTTCAAGCAGGGTTGAGGCTTCAGCAGTGCACAGAAGGGCCTACATTAGGTGTATACAAAGGAGTGACCTTCACAACCCCTTGGACAGTCCTTGAATTCTGGACAGTCTTTCCTCTCTGATGACGTGTTGTTTGCCCCAATGTCTTTCCACCCTTTTCCCTCAACTCCCGACTCTCCTTCATAGTTCTTCACCCAACCCTTCATCCCATCCTACATGTTTCTGAAATCTATATCCCCTCCCATCTTTCCTCATCCCTTTCTTCCTATTTCAGTTCTCTTGCTCCTACAACTCATTCCTCCTTTCCCTCTCACATCACCCTAGCTGCTGTAACGTATTAAAAACACACAGAAAAACACTTCCAACTAGTGTGATATTTGTCCACTGGAACCCGAATTGCTGCTATCGTCTGAGGTAACCTGCTTCTCATGCCTATCACTTGCTCCATATTTAGCAGAGCTGGTTGAAAAATGGATTTTCTGCTCCGTGGCAAAATCTGACATTTCAAAATATGTTTTAATTCTGAATCAGAACAAAAAGACAAAATTGCTTGCAGAACAGAAACTCTGAAATAGATTGATTTGGAAAATATCAAACATTGAGTTTTGATACTGTTGAAACATTGTGATGTAAAATAGTAAATATAATATATATATATGTGATATTAAAATTCATATTCTAAAATAAAAGTCAAAATGAAATTCATCAAAATGATAAAATTTGAAACACTTAAGCTTCCTTATTGAACCAATTTGTTTGACATTTTACTGGTGAACGTTTTCTCAAAATTAACACTTCCCATGAAACGTTTCAATTTTGCTGAAGCTGCATTTTCCAACAGAAAACTTTACCGTCACATTTTTTTGACGTTTAGATTGGAAACACTTTAGGATAGGGACTGTCTCTTCTTGTTTATGAGTACAGCAGCCAGAACAATGGGGCCCCAATCCTGAAGGGAACCACCAAGGCACTACTGCAATACAAATAATAAATAATTGTATAAGGGAATGGATGGTATTGCCATTTCAGGAGGGCAATGCAACTTCATCTGCCCATTTAGGGCCAGAATTTCAAGAGCACTCAGGCTCACTTTTAGGTACCAAAGTGTAGGGCCTGATTTTCAAAACAGCTCAGAATGTTGTGTGCAAAACACCTTTAAAAATCTGGCCATTCACATCACAGTTGGAACTGCTGAGTGAGGAGAACTTAATGAGAGCTGGACTCCTTTGAAAATCTAACTCCAAATGTGCATGCTGAGCTCTTTTGAAAATTTTGTCATTAGAGGCTAGGTGGGGATGGCCCAAGAGTCACTATTTTATTATCATTATTATTTTCATTACCATTGTGTCTACAGGCCTCAACCAGCATTGTGGCTCCACGGTGCTAGGTGCTGTACAAACATATAGTAAGAGAGAATTCCAGCAACAAAGAGTTTTCAATCTGAATGCACAAGACAGGCAAAGAATAGGAAAAGGGAAGCAGTTTACAAGTGGGGGACTGAGGCACAGAGAAATGAAGTGACTTGCCCAAGGGCACATGGGAAGTCTGTGGCAGAGCTATGAATTGAACTCAGAGCCATAGCCATAATCCTAGACCAATCCATGTGACATCACGCCCCCCCCCCCCGATGGTACTGCCAGCACCAAGAACTCAAATGTCAGAACAGACAAACCCACATCGACCTATCAGATTTATTCCCAACTACTTGCAAAATCCATTCCCCATGGACATGCCATGTATATACATTATGGCACCATTGCTTGTAGGCAGAGAAGAGCACACATATAAAAAAATACCCTGACAGTAACTGGTGCGGGACTCCCTCTTTAATCCTGTTCAGGCTCATACAACATCACCACCTCTGTCAGTGATCAAATCTCTTCTGACTTTTCTCAGTGCCCTTCCCAGTCATTTCCCTCCCCTCCCCATAGCCAAATCTGTGACCCTGGGTGACCCAGCTCACTTTACACCTTGGCCCAATGACAACCAGAGGAGTGGAGGGTGGAATATGATAACCTTCTACATGGATATCACAAGTGAAAACAGGGAGGGTGGACCAAGAGGAGAAAGCAGCTGGGAAAATGAGATGGAACAGTGCAAAGGAAAGTTTAGACTGACTATCAAGATAAAATTACTCACAGGGCATTCTCTTAGACAGCAAGATGCATTAGGTCTCAATTACTGACAATGCAATTGATTTAACTATACAGTTACTGACAGCAATACAGCTACTGGATTGTCAAATCGTCTCCCAAAGAAAGTGGTGGCAGTCTGATCCCAGAAGACATTTAAAACCGAACACGGAAAATCACTTTGAAACATACAATTGGGGCTAATCCTGTGTCGGCAGTTGGGGGATACAAATGATGGGTAATTTCTAAGATGGCATTGCACTGGACTGTTACACCCAATAAGTCCTAGATTGTTGAAAGATCCTGGGCAAAATCTTCAAAAGCGCCTAAGTGACCTAGCGGCTGTCACGTTCCTGTACCAGGTATGGACTAGTTACACAGCTTGCTTACACACACCAGATGCGTTCATCATAAGATCCTTTAATGCTCTTCCAGGTATACCTGAAGTTCATTCAAATAAGGTATTTTACATACAGTGCTACCTAGTTGCTGAACAATATACTACAGATTAGTATCCTGTTACATCTCCTCATTTAAGTTCTACATTCCTTCCTTCCCCCTACAATATTTACACTATCACACTGTCTTTGAGTTTCACTATTAAGTAGGGTTACCATATTTCAACACTGAAAAAAGAGGACACTCCATGAGGGCCCCGGCCCCACCCCAACTCCGCCCCTTCCCCTTCCCCATTCCAACCCCTTCCCCAAAGTCCTTGCCCCAACTCCACACCCTCCCCTGAGCACCCCGCATTCCCCCTCCTCCCTCCTGGGCTCCGACTGCTGCTGCACTGGGGAAGTTGCTTCAGCCCCTGCCCGGGGAGGAGGCGGCTGCGTGCTCGGATGCTGCCCGCCGCCTCTGTGCCCCGGCAGATCGTGGGAGTTGTAAGTTTTGCTGCAGCCACTTGTACTCAGGGTCCCCTTACCATGCCTTCCTATTTTCCCGGACATGTTTGGCTTTTTGGAAATTCCTCCCGGACGGGGATTTGAGGACCAAAAAGCCAGACATTTCCGGGAAAATCCGGACGTATGATAACCCTACTATTAAGTGTCTCTGAACCGTACTGTTTTTCACAACCTGTGTCATAACTATAAAGGGAAGGGTAACAGCTCTCCTGTGTACAGTACTATAAAATCCCTCCCGGCCAGAGACTCCAAAATCCTTTTCCCTGTAAAGGGTTAAGAAGCTCAGGTAACCTGGCTGACACCTGACCTAAAGGACCAATAAGGGGACAAGATACTTTCAAATCTTTGGGGGGGGGGAGAAGGCTTTTGTTTGTGCTCTTTGTTTGGGAAGTTGTTCGCTCTTGGGACTGAGAGGGACCAGACATCAATCCAGGTTCTCCAAATCTTTCTGAACAAGTCTCTCATATTTCAAACTTGTAAGTAAACAGCCAGGCAAGGCGTGTTAGTTTATCTTTGTTTTCTCAACTTGTAAATGTACTTTTTGCTAGAGTGTTTATCTCTGTTTGCTGTACTTTGAACCTAAGGCTAGAGGGGGGTCCTCTGAGCTCTTTAAGTTTGATTACCCTGTAAAGTTATTTTTCCATCCTGATTTTACAGAGAGGATTTTTATCTTTTTCTTTAATTAAAAGCCTTCTTTTTAAGAACCTGATTGATTTTTCCTTGTTTTTAGATCCAAGGGGGTTGGATCTGTATTCACCCGGAGTTGGTGGGAGGAAGGAGGGGGATGGTTAATTTCTCCTTGTTTTAAGATCCAAGGGGTTTGGATCTGTATTCACCAGGGAATTGGTGAAGGTCTCTCAAGGCTACCCAGGGAAGGGAATTAGTTTTGGGATGGTGGCAGCAGACCAGATCTAAGCTGGTAGTTAAGCTTAGAAGTTTTCATGCAGGCCCCCACATTTGTACCCTAAAGTTCAAAGTGGGGAAGCAGCCTTGACAACCTGAATGCATAACAACTTGGTCATTGGGCTGTCCATTAGTTGCAACAATTGGCTGTGGTCAGTTTGGTATCCTTGAGTCTTCTTATTCTGCATCTGCCATCTGTAGAGTTTGCTCTGTTGATTGTTCTTTCTGAGGAACAAACCGTAGATGCCGACAGTTGCTGATTAACTCTGCACTGTGGGTCTCAATCACACATGATCTGGGCACTGCATTTTTTTGCTTGATGACAGCTGGAGTTGTGGATCCTTTTTCTCCAGCCAATTTGACAGGATCGTGGTCACCAGGTTCTAGAAGTGGCAGTCCATCTGTTGTAAAAGTGTTTGTAATCTCTTTGAGCCTTTTCATCTGATTTGGCTACTCTCTTCATGTCTGTTTACTTTGAAGACAGATACTTTCCCAAAGTTGGCACAGTGCTTCTGAGTTATCATCCCATCAGGAGTTGTGCTGACTATAGCCAGTAGCCACTATTGGTGTTGATCTGTAACTCCGAAGAGCAAGGAATGGATCATCCGGCTGTAGGATTTACTTGGCTTCTGTACAGCTCTATCAGCCACTCCATTTGCTGGTGAGTAATTTTGCCTGCTATTTATGTGATCAAAATCATATTTTGTTCAGAATGACTTAAATCACGCGGTAGTGAATTGTGATCCGTTGTCGCTCATTAGTGGATCTAGAACACCAAAGCAAGTAAAATGCATTTCAGTTTCTTGAGAACACTATGACATGTTTTGTTTTTCAAGTACATTACTAGTATATACCTAGAAAAATAGTCCACAACGACCAGATAATGATGTCCTCTGAATTCACATAAATCTGTAGTGGGTCTTTTCCAAGGTCTGTCTGGTGAAGATGTTGTTATTAAAGGTTCTTTGTGTTGTGTTGGTCTGTTAATTCTGCAGTGTTCACATGCAGATACTTTATTCTTTATGTCTTTGCTGATACTTGGCCACCTCACTGACTGGTTGGTCCATTCATGGTGTTCAGTTAATCCCTGAAGTCCTTCATGGAATAGGTTTAGGATTTCTTCTCTCATTTTGTTTGAAATTATAATGCAATTGCCTTTAACCATGAGTCCATCTGACTTACTGTTCACGCACCACAAAGTAGTGTCTTGCAACTTCCTTAGTGTCCGTTAGATACTTCGGCTAGCCGCCCCTAATATAGCTTAGAACGTCCTGAAGCTGTGTGTCTGTTGAGAATGCCTTTTGTAGCTGGAGTAGTCTTTTTCCTGACTCTGGTCTGAATGTATCCACAGCATCTATGTATGTCTTTATGTCATCTTTGGGCTCATGGGTAGTTGAGTGTAATGCTATGCTCCATGACAGAGTATCTGCTATTACTAGAATTCTCCCAGGATCATATTTAACAATTGGGTTACATCACATTAACCTTAGCAATAGACCTTGGCATCATAGCGGTGCTGGATCTAGGTCTTTTCAATTGATGAAGGTTATAAAGTGGTTTATAGTCCGTTATCAGTGTAAACAAATCCAGTTCACACAGATATCTGTAAAAGTTCTCACATGCTCCTACGCTTGCCACGCACCCCTTTTAAGTGTGTGCATATCGATTTTCTGCTTCTGTAAGTGTTCGAGAGCAAAACACAACTGGCTTCCACTCAGAGCTGTGTTGTTGCAACACTACAACACCTAGGCCATAGCTGCTTGTATCCACACTGACCATTGTGGGTTTGCTCACATCCTAGGACTTGAGAAATGGAGCTGTTGAGACTATTTCTTTACTTTTTTGAGTTGGCCCCCATAGCCAAGATATGTTGAACATTAATAGTTCATTTAGTAGTTTTGTCACTGTAGAAAGGTCCTGTAGGTATTGACCAAGTTACCATCCCCAGCATACGTCCAGCTCTGGTACATTAGTTGGTGCATTCAATTCTCAAATTGCTTTTATTTTCTCGGGGTTAGGACTAATTCTAATATTTGTTTATTGTCTGTCCCAAAAACTCAATTTGCGGTAGGTGGAAAATACATTTTTACTCATTTAGCTTCAGTCCAGACTGACTGATTAGGCTTAGGACTTCACTGAGGGCTTTGTTGCGTTCTTCCATTGAAGATCCATATATCAGAATACCATGACAACTACAATTCCAGTTGTGTTCGTTAATAATTCTGCCGTCTTTCTTTGGAAAATGTACAGTGCTCTGGTTATCACAAAAGTTAATCTTTGAAAGCAAAATCTCCTAAAGGATGTGATAAAAATACTCAGGTTAGCACTTTCTTTGGCTAAAGGAAAGTGCCAGAAACCACTAGAGGCATCCAGCTTGTACAATACTGTAGCTCCTTTCACTTTGCGGAGGAAGTCATACAGTGTGGGGAGGATATATTTGTCTCTCACAACTGCTTCATTAAGTCTTTTAAGATCCACACAGATTCATATTTTTCCATTTTTCTTTATAATCAGTATCACCGGGGCACACCATGCTGTTGGCTCAGAGATGTTTTCGATTATGCCAGTGCGCTCCATTCTCTCTAACTCCACTTTATGAAGTAATGGGATATGAGTCCCGTGAGGTGCATGTATGGTTCAGCATTGTCTCTTAAGGTTATTTGTACTGGATATCTTTTCAAAAGTCCAGTATCACCAAATAGTCCATCAAATTCTTCCACCTTTCTCATTAGGCTCACCATGGCTACCATGCTGTGGTTGAGGAGACTGTTGGTGTGTGGTCCTTTGATCACATACACTCTAAATGCATAATTTTTGTTTTTGAAAGTTGTTTCTGTGGTGAACTGGCCCATGCAGCTCAGAATACCCCCAGGACTAATCAAAGCTGTGTCAAGTGACTTCAGCTCTGGAGAGGTTCCCAGATGACTGGAAAAAGGCTAATGTAGTGCCTATCTTTAAAAAAGGGAAGAAGGAGGATCCGGGGAACTACAGGCCAGTCAGCCTCACCTCAGTCCCTGGAAAAATCATGGAGCAGGTCCTCAAGGAATCAATTATGAAACATTTAGAGGAGAGGAAAGTGATCAGGAACAGTCAGCATGGATTCACGAAGGGGAAGTCGTGCCTGACTAACCTAATTGCCTTCTATGATGAGATAACTGGCTCTGTGGATGAGGGGAAAGCAGTGGATGTGTTATTCCTTGACTTTAGCAAAGCTTTTGATACGGTCTCCCACAGTATTCTTGCCGCCAAATTGAAGAAGTTTGGGCTGGATGAATGGACTGTAAGGTGGATAGAAAGCTGGCTAGATCGTCAGGCTCAACGGGTAGTGATCAATGGCTCCATGTCTAGTTGGCAGCCGGTTTCAAGCGGAGTGCCCCAAGGGTCGGTCCTGGGGCCGGTTTTGTTTAATATCTTTATTAATGATCTGGAGGATGGTGTGGACTGTACTCTCAGCAAGTTTGCAGATAACACTAAACTAGGAGGCGTGGTAGATACACTAGAGGGTAGGGATCGGATACAGAGGGACCTAGACAAATTAGAGGATTGGGCCAAAAACAACCTGATGAGGTTCAACAAGGACAAGTGCAGAGTCCTGCACTTAGGACGGAAGAATCCCATGCACTGCTACAGACTAGGGACCGAATGGCTAGATAGCAGTTCTGCAGAAAAGGACCTAGGGGTCACAGTGGACGAGAAGCTGGATATGAGTCAACAGTGTGCTCTTGTTGCCAAGAAGGCCAACGGCATTTTGGGCTGTATAAGTAGGGGCATTGCCAGCAGATGGAGGAACGTGATTGTTCCCCTTTATTCGACATTGGTGAGGCCTCATCTGGAATACTGTGTCCAGTTTTGGGCCCCACACTACAAGAAGGATGTGGAAAAATTGGAAAGAGTCCAACGGAGGGCAACAAAAATGATTAGGGGTCTGGAGCACATGACTTATGAGGAGAGGCTGAGGGAACTGGGATTGTTTAATCTCCAGAAGAGAAGAATGAGGGGGGATTTGATAGCAGCCTTCAACTACCTGAAGGGGGGTTCCAAAGAGGATGGAGCTCAGCTGTTCTCAGTGGTGGCAGATGACAGAACAAGGAACAATGGTCTCAAGTTGCAGTGGGGGAGGTCCAGGTTGGATATTAGGAAAACCTATTTCACTAGGAGGGTGGTGAAACACTGGAATGCGTTACCTAGGGAGGTGGTGGAGTCTCCTTCCTTGGAGGTTTTTAAGGTCCGGCTTGACAAAGCCCTGGCTGGGATGATTTAGTTGGGAATTGGTCCTGCTTTGAGCAGGGGGTTGGACTAGATGACCTCTTGAGGTCCCTTCCAACCCTGATATTCTATGATTCTATGTGATTATAAATCCCTTATAAGATGAATGTGGCATCAGCTCTTGAGTCATTTTTAAAGCCCACAGTCTTGCCAGTTTCACTCTCCAGGCAAACTCTATACCATCATAAGTGATAGATCCCAGACGTAATGACTCTTGATTGTCCGTAATATGAGTGAACTCCCTGCCTGCTTTGCTGCAACAAACAGCTGTAAAATGTCCATATTTCATGCATTTATTACACTGTGTGCCTCTGGCTGGACATGTGTCATCTCTTGGGATAAGACTTTTCCCACACCTTGTGCATGTAAGCTGGAATTGTCCATCTTAGCCTAGGAATTCTCTCTCCTTGCCTCTGGAGTTTTGTGATAATGACTTAACACTCAAGTGTCTGTTTACAGTTTCGAAGATAGTTTTAGGTTTTTCAAGTTTGTCAAGTTGTTCTAGGTTTTGCTGTCTCACCAGCTCAGACTGCTTTGCTCTCTGTAGAGCTGTGGCTAGTGTTAAATCTCTCTTCAGCTGTAGCAGCTGTGAAAGGCTTTGTCTGTTAACCAGTAACCAGCCTGTCTCTGATATTTCCATGTTTTGCATTCTCAAAACCAGTTTTCAGCCAATATATGCAATAAAACTTTCAACATTCCCCCCTGGTTCTTGAATTCTCTGGTGGAACCATGCTCTTTCATAAACCACATTTCTCTGAGGTATGAAGTAGGCATCAAACATCGCCAGAACCCTTTCATAGTCATCTTTGTGACTATCTTCAGTAAAGTCAAAGAATGTGACGATATGTTTAGCTTCCTTTCCCATAGCATAAATTAATGAAAACACTTGATCATCATCAGTTTCCTTATGGAACTTGGTAGCAATGCAACATCTTGATTCCATCTGTCCATTCTGAAGGTTTGTCAAAGCTGAAGTTCTCTGGGGCAGTGGCTCTCAACCTTTCAAGAGTACAGTACCCATTTCAGGAGTCTGACTTGTCTTGTGTACCCCCAAGTTTCCCCTCACTTAAAAACTACTTGCTTACAAAATCAGACATAAAAATACAAAGGTGTCACAGCACACTATTCCTGAAAAATTGCTTCCTTTCTCATTTTTACATACAATTATAAAATGAATCAACTGGAATATAAATATTGTACTTATATTTCAGTGTATGGTATACAGAGCAGTATAAACAAGTCACTGCCGGTATGACATTTTAGTTTGTACTGACTTCGCTGGAGCTTTTTATGTAGCCCATGGTAAAGCTAGGCAAATATCTAGATGAGTTGATGTACCCACTGGAAAACCTCTAAATATCCAGAGGAGTACACGTACCCCTGGTTGAGAACAACTGCTGCTGTGGGGCATGAAAGAGTGGCATGTTAATGAGATCCTGCAACCTTTGTTGTTGTTTTCCTTCTATCTGCAACCTTTGTTGCTGTTTTCTTTTGGTCTCTGTTGTTAGTTTACTTCTGACACCATGTCATGTTCCTGTACCAGATATGGACTGGCTACAGAGATTGCTTATACACACCAGATTTGTTCACTATAGATTCCTTTAGCGCACTGCCCAGGCACAGCTGAGGTTCATTTAAATAAGGTATTTTACACACAGGGCCCCATAGTGGCTGAGTAGTAGAATACAGATGAGCATTCCATTACAGGAGCCTAAATCACATTTTCAAAAGTAACTTAGGGGCTTGAATCACATTGACTTCCACAGGACTATACTAATGCAAACTAGGAACCTTTTAGTTTGCACTGCGGTGCCCACATGGGGGAGTTACAGCATAGCACTTTGGTGTGCACTACTATTAGGGTTACCATTCGTCCGGATTCTGCCAGACATGTCCGGCTTTTTTGAGTTAAAAATAGCGTCCGGGGGGAATTTGTAAATGTCCGGATTTCTCCCCCATGCAGAGCGCACGTGGCTTACAGGACAGCCGGCCGGCTTGTGCCACACGCACAGGGCTCTGACAGCCAGAGCCCCTCCTCCACTTCCCCCTCCTCTCCCCTGCAACTTGAGACCACTCCCCTCCTCTCTCTCCCTCCCTGCATTCACAGATTGCCGGCCGGCCGTTCGCCTCGGGCCTCCGGCAGTCTGGAGCTCCTCCCCCTGTTCCCCCCTCCCCTGCTGCCGAGCATGCTGCTCTGCAGCACGCTGTTCTGAGCAGCACGGTAAGGAGGCCAGGGGGTCAGAGAAGCGGCAGGGAGGTTCTGGGGGGGGGTAGTCAAGAGACAGGGAGCAGGGGGAGGGTTGGATGGGTCGGGAGTTCGGGGGGGGGGCTGTCTGGGGGTTGGGGGTGTAAGGTTTTGGGCAGTCAGGGTACAGGTGTGGGGGGGGTCTCAGGAGGGGGCAGTTAGGGGATAAGGAACANGGGGGAGGGTTGAATGGGTCAGGGAGTTCGGGGGGGGGGGCTGTCTGGGGGTTGGGGGTGTAAGGTTTTGGGCAGTCAGAGTACAGGTAGGGGGTAGGGTCCTAGGGGGGCAGTTAGGATGGGGGGGAAGGTCTCAGGAGGGGGCAGTCAGGGGACAAGGCACAGGGAGGCTTAGGTAAGGGGTGGGGTTCTGGAGGGCAGTTAGGAGCAGGAGTCCCAGGAGGGGGCAGTCAGGGGACTGGGAGCAGAGGGGTTTAGATGGGTCGGGAGTTCTGTGGGGGGCTGTCAGGGGATGGGGAGTGGTTGGATGGGGCGTGGGAGTCCCTGGTGTCTGTCTGGGGGTGGGGGTGTGGATAAGGGTTCGGGCAGTCAAGGGACAGATAGGGGGTAGGGTCCTAGGGGGCCAGTTAGGATGGGGGGGAAGGTCTCAGGAGGGGGCAGTCAGGGGACAAGGAGCAGGGAGGCTTAGGTAGGGGGTGGAGTCCTGGGGGGCAGTTAGGGGCAGGGGTCTCAGGAGGGGGCAGTCAGGGGACAAGGAGTGGGGGGGAGGGTTGGGGGTTCTGAGGGGGTGGGAAGTGGGAGGGAGTGGAAGGGGCAGGGGCGGGGCTAGGGCAGGACGGGGGCGGGGCTAGGGCGGGGCTCTTCCCATCCTCTTTTTTGATTGTTGAAATATGGTAACCCTAACTACTATTCACGCCCCCGTAGTCTGAACTGCCAGGCTATGTAGACATGCCCTTAAGCTTCTAAGTAATTTCTGAATGACCTAGGCTTCTAAGTCATCTAGGTACTTTAAAAGAGTGCACTCCCTGACCATGCATCTGAGTTAACATATGTTGCCACCGAATACAATATATCGTCACTGCACAAAGAAGTTAGCGGGAAACAAGCATTCTGCTCTGAATCACCATGTAACTGCCACAAGCCTGAATACTATAGAAATCCAGCGCATCAAGGGTATTATTGCAATTTGCATAAGAAGAAAACACAGTGATTAAAAGTTATGCAAGAAAGCTATAGTTCAGTTGTCAGCTCTGCAAGCATATTCCAGTGATGTCTTTCCAACTACTTCATAATAATCTCTGTAAGTTCTTGCTAAGGGCTCCATTGAAGTAACCTGTCATTTACTCTGTTTCAGCAATTCATCTCAAAGAGCTGTACCAGCTGTGATCACTTGGAGTTGGAGCTGCTGTGTTCCAAGGCAGTGCTACAGATGCAGAAAGAATATACAATTCCGAGAGTCTTGGGTGTCTGGAGAGAGAGGTTGGATTTGCACTGTCCGTGCTGTCCTACCATTACTGCAGGGAAAAAATGGCATCTATAATATAAAGCAGGAGCTCATTCATTCTCCAGTCAACTTTTCACATACAAAACAGAGACATGGAGCATATAATTGCTAGGAATGGGTCAATATTCCATAAGAAGATGCTCTTCAGTCGTGCTCTCTGTCCAAACAGCAGTTGTCTATATTGCCTTACTTGTCCGCCCGCAATGATGATTATGGTGAATACTGACCTGGAAGTGGAACCAGGAATAAGTCAAGAGAAAAAGCAGGGATTGAGAACTCTTAGTTGATATCAGCAACTCTGCTACTTTGTTGTCTGTGTGAGCAAATCACTTAAACGCCTCGTGCCTCAGTTTCCCGATCTGTAAAATGGTGATAATACCGACCTCAAAAAGGTGTTGTGAGATTCAAAAACAACAAGGAGTCTGGTGGCACCTTAAAGACTAACAGATTTATTTGGGCATAAGCTTTCGTGAGTAAAAACCTCACTTCTTCGGATGCATAGAGTGAAAGTTACAGATGCAGGCATTATATACTGACACATGGAGAGCAGGGAGTTACTTCACAAGTGGAGAACCAGTGTTGACAGGGCCAATTCAATCAGGGTGGATGTAGTCCACTCCCAATAAT
>NC_048303.1:9095275-9117921 GCF_013100865.1 Trachemys scripta elegans | reverse complement strand
AGTGAGGTTTTTACTTACGAAAGCTTATGCCCAAATAAATCTGTTAGTCTTTAAGGTGCCACCAGACTCCTTGTTGTTTTTGTAGATACAGACTAACACGGCTACCCCCTGATACTTGTGAGATTCAGTTCATCAATACAGGGGAAGTGCTTTGGGGTCTTGGGATGAAAGGCACAATGTAAGGCTATGTCTACGCTACAGTTTGTACAGTTCTACACAGTTTTTACTACAGCTGAGCAAAAACTCTAGAGGTTCATTTGTAGGGGAATTGCTCACGCAGCAATATTTTTAAAGTTTGATTTGTGCCGTAGGCTTTGCTTTCAGTTTTAGGTTAAACCCCCCCTCACCTCTCCAACCCAACACACAAATCTCAAAACAAAACTCAGTCAAAGTGGCGGCGTTCCAGTTGCCTGCATGGTGACTCATGCAGAACTGCCCATTGGCCCAGTTTTAGGTCATGACAAGCTCCTTGGTGGAGTTGGCCTACAGGGTTGGATTTGCAGGATAATCCCAAATCATCTGGTTTCTGTTATCATTCTGAAAGCTTCACATGGCTCTAATATGAACTGTGGTTACAGGTTCTTGCAGCACCCGAGCCTTGTGAACCTCAGTGCTCCTAAGCCACAAGGTTTGGCTTCTGATCCAACCCCCAACTTCCCTGGAATGTTTGGATCCACGGTTTCCATTTGGCCTGTTGTGTAGATTAAGTCACCCATGAAGTGACCCATGAAGACAAGGCTTCCCATCATTCAAGAGTGGTTTTGAATCCAAGGTTTTCTCTATGCCCATCTCTAACAAACATTATCCTTAGCATTGCAGCAGGGCCTGGAAGCCCCCATTGTGCTGTGCGTTGATAGAAAACCTCTGAGCCAAAGAGCCTTACAGTCTATGTAGACAAGACATAAAAAAAAGAAGTATTCCGCCACTCCATTTTACAGATAGGTTAAAGGACTATCCCAAGGTCACACAGGCAGTCTGTTGCAGAGATGAGAACTGAATCCAAATCTCCTGAGCCCCAGTCCGGTGCCTTCACTCCCAGACCATCCCTCTTCTCTGTTAAACATCATACACTCTGCGTTGGTCACATCTGTACCATTTGCTTTGCCACAGCCATGGAACAGAGACCAAAAGGCCTCCCCCATTTGAAGAGTAAATGCTCACAGGAATTCTCGTCTGTGACCCCTGTTTCACCTGCAGTGATACACTCAGCCACTCATTTTGACTTGGTTTGAGAGGACTAAGCACACTGATTAGCTGTTTCCATTGAAAATCTCTTTAAAGTGGCCCTTACTTGATTTGACCTTGTCTCAAGTACAGAAAGGGAGCAAAGTGAAGATGGCCCTTGACACACTAATTAATCACTTGCCTCTGTTAACGGTTCCTCTGTCAAAGTTATTAAGTGACAGCATCCAAGGGTAAATAGGGTACAGCATAAAGAAGCTTACAGTGCCATCTGTCCTACCTTACTAAGGTGCTTTTGCCCTTTGCAGATGATACCTTGGTCTTATTGTCTTTTCCAGAAAGAAATTTGCATTAAATATCACTACAATCCACAGCTGAGTAATTGTGCCTTAGCAAGGAGAATGTCTGAGAGGGCAGAAATGGCAGTCAAATACACAGCAATTAGTTGAATATCAGAAGGAGCGGTTTACTTGTACATGCCCCTAATTATTCTTCAGATGTTACAGTGGATGAAAATAAAAAAAATGTTCCATACAAGAACAAAATGCTAGGAAGAACCACCAACTACATTTTCCCACCTGGTTCTGCGACTGTGTACAGATTCGTTAAGAGTGAATCTCTAAATCTCAGTGTCCTGGTGCTGTGATTTTCCCATATGCAAAGAGACAACCCATACTTTCAATCTTTTAGTTTAGGTGAAGGAAAAGAACAAAGAGAGAAAAACTGAAAGACTTTAGACTACTCCAGATTATTGGGATCAATACAGGGATGACTGAGTGGGGTTTAGTGGCCTGTGATGTCCAGGTCAAATTAGGTGATCTGGGATGGGGCCTTTTGGCCTTAAACTCTATGACTCTAAGAAATGCCTGGGAGAGTGCCAGGGCCGCACGGAGTAAACTGCTACTCGAGGTGAGTCAGAGTGGGAGAATCTGGGGCCCGATGGTTATCTGAATCTTATCTAAATGTATACAAAGTTTGGACCAGGTGTGACAGACATCCCAACTCCCATCTAGTAGCACCTCACGCTCCACAAGTAGTTCCATGCACTTCAGTGGTAGCATCTTTGGAGTGAGGGACATAGGCGCTGACTCCGGGGCAGGAGCACGCACGGAAAAAAAATAGTTGGTGCTCAGCCCCAAGGGTCAGCGCCTCCCCCTCTTCCCCATGCCTCCCACCCGCCAGCAGCCCCGCCAATCAGCTCCTCCTCCTGCCTCCCAGTGCCTCCTACCCGCCTAGATCAGCTGTTCCGCTGTGTGCAGGAGGCGCTGGGGCGGGAGGGGAAGGAGTGGGGTCAGGAAGAGGTGGGGAGGGGGCGAAAGAGGTGGGAGCAGGGCAGGGGTGGGGCCTTGGGGGAAGGGGTAAAGTGGGGGTGGGGTCTGGGGCAGAGCAGGGGTCAAGCACCCCCCAGCAATTTGGTAAGTTAGCGCCTATGAGTCAGTGGGAGTTAAGGAGATCAGAAACTTGCCTTCTCAGCACCTCCCCTTTCTCACTTTCATCTCCTTCATGTCCAGTTCTTCTCTCCTCCTTCTTCCAACCCACACAAAACCTTCTCTTCCTACAACTTCCCGGAGCCTCCTGCTGCCCTCCCTTCCTGTATGATCACTTCTCCTTAGGATCCCCTGAAGATGATCAGGCAGTGTCCTTATCCTACTGTAAAACAAGAGGAAGGTGACAGCAAGCCATGCTTCAGGACTTCTCAAGATGATCTTTGGGTAATCCTTCTGTTAAAGGACTGCTGGCTGTTGCAGACACACACTATCAAAACAGATGTCTGTATACACATAGATAGTTAATAGAAAAGGTGCCCAGAGATGGCACTCAAGTATATGCAACATAGTTTCCAGGTTTTGAAGGACCAATCAAACTCCTTGTTGTGCACCACAAATGACTTCTTGTGTGCAGCTCTTCACACTGATGACATGTCTGGCATTCAAACACTCACGCTTTATTGCTGCAGTTAACCAACAGATGCATTTGAAGAGCAGCACTGGTATCAATTATTGATAATTATAGTGCACTCGCAAAGATGCATCGACACCATATAGAACCATAGGACTGGAAGGGACCTCAAGAGGTCATCAGTCTCCTGCACTCACAGCAGGACTAAGTATTATCTAGACCAGGGGTCTCAAACACGCGGCTCACGGGGTTATTTTCTGCGGCCTCTGAGCTCCTCGCGGCCGGCCCCGCACCCTTCCCCAGCATTTACCTAGAGCGGCTCCGGCCCGACATGCACCGGGGGCAGGGCAGGCTCCCTGCCTGCCGGCCCTGCCCCCGCGCCGCTCTGAAAAGTGCCAGAACCTGGGGAAAAAGGGGTGCAGGGGTGTGTGTGGCTGTTGTTTTAGGCACCGCCCGCAGCAGCTCCCATTGGCCGCGATTCCCCATTCCCAGCCAATGGGAGCTGCTGGGGACGGTGCCTGAAGCAACAGCCACACCCCCCCCCCCCGCGCCCCTCCTTCCCCAGGTTCTGGCCGCTTCCCAGAGCGGCGCGGGGGCAGGGCAGGCAGGGAGTCTGCCCTGCTCCCGGTGCGCGTCGGTCCGGAGTCCGCTCCCCGAACCTGTCCTGCAGCTGAACCCCCTGTCCTGAGCCCCCTGCCGTACCCTGCAGCCCACCTGCACCCCAACCCCCTGCCCTGAAACACCTGCCACACCCCGCACCCCTCCTCCACCCCGACCCACTGCCCTCAACCCCCTGCTGCACTCCAACCTCCTGCCCTGAGCCCCCTGCTGCACCCTGCACCCCGACCCCCTGCCCTGAGCCCCACTGCTGCACTCTGCATCCCAACCCCCTGCCCTGAACCCCCTGCCACACCCCGCACCCCAACCCCCTGCCCTGATCCCCCGCCACACCCTGCATCCTGACCCCCTGCTGCACCCCTCACCCCTCCTGCACTCCACACCCCAACTCCCTGCCCTGAGCCCCCGCCACACCCCACACTCCTCCTGCACCCCTTGGGGGCAGGGAGGGGGCGGAGTTGGGGTGGGGATTTCAGGGAAGGGGTTGGAATGGGGGCCTCATGGAAGGGGTGGACTGGGGGTGGGGCCGAGGTCAGCAGGGGGGTGGGGAGGTGTCAGTAAATGCGGCCCTCGGGCCAATGTACTAGTCCTCATATGGCCCTCGTGGTCATTTGAGTTTGAGACCCCTGATCTAGACCATCCCTGACAGGTGTTTGTCTAACCTGCTCTTAAAAAACCCCAATGATGGAGATTCCACAACCTCCCCAGGCACTTTATTCCAGTGCTTAGCCACTCTCACAGTTAGGAAGTTTTTCCTAATGTCCAGCCTAAACTGCCCTTGCTTAAATTTAAGCCCATTGTTTCTTGTCCTATCCTCAGAGGTTAAGAAGAACAATTCTTCTCCCGTCTCCTTGTAACAACCTTTTATGTACGTGAAGACTGTTATGTCCCCTCTCAGTTTTCTCTTTTCCAGACTAAACAAACCCAATTTTTTCAATTTTCCCTCATAGGTCATGTTTTCTAGACCTTTAGTCATTTTTGTTGCTCTTCTCTGGACTTTCTCCAATTTGTCCATATCTTTCCTGAAATGTGGCACCCAGAACTGGACACAATATTCCAGTTGAGGCCTAATCAGCACAGAGTACAGTGGAAGAATTACTTCTCGTTTCTTGCTTACAACACTCCTGCTAATACATCCCAGAATGATGTTTTCTTTTTTTTGCAACAGTGTTACACTGTTGACTTATATTTAGCTTGTGGTTCACTATGACCCCCAGATCCCTTTCCGCAGTATTTTGTATGTCCTTATTGAATTTCATCCTGTTTACTTCAGACTGTTTCTCCAGTTTGTCCAGATCATTTTGAATTTTAATCCTATCCTCCAAAGCACTTGCAACCCCTCCCAGCTTGGTATCATCCGCAAACTTTATAAGTGTACTCTCTGTGCCATTATCTAAATCATTGATGAAGATATTGAAAGAACTGGACCCAGAACTGATCCGTGCAGGACCCCACTTATTATGCCCTTCCAGCATGACTGTGAACCACTGATAACGACTTCCTGGGAACGGTTTTCCAACCAGTTTTGCACCCACCTTATAGTTGCTCCATCTAGATTGCATTTTCCTAGTTTGTTTAAGAGAAGGTCACATGACTATCTTATTAAAGTCAAGATATACCACATCTACCACTTCCCCCTTTCCACAGGGCTTGTTACCCTGTCAAAGAAAGCTATCAGGTTGGTTTGACATGATTTGTTCTTGACAAATCCATGCTGACTGTTATTTATCACCTTATTATCTTCTAGATGTCTGCAAATTTATTGCTCAATTATTTGCTCCATTATCTTTCCGGCTACAGAAGTTAAGCTGACTGGTCTGTATTTCTCCGGGTTGTCCTTATTTCCCTTTTAATAGATTGGCACTATATTTGCCTCATTGCCAGGGCAGCATATCGTTTTTCCATCACCATGGTGGGTGGGTGGGGAGTAGTAACCAGCAGCCAGTGTCCTCCCTGTGACAGAGCCATATCCTCCTCCCCTGGTGGTGTGACAGCAGTCCTCTCTAGCTGGATAACGTCCTCAGCCTTGGATGTATCCATATGAATACTCTCCAGAAATTCCTCATGGGCACAGAAGCTCCTCAGCCTAGCTACCTCCTCCTGTAGCTCTCCCACCTGTTTCCTGGGAGATTCCACCACCTTTCACACTGGATGGTCCCCCCAGCCTGGCTCTCTGAGAGTGGGAAATGCAGGTCACAGTCGCTGCAAATCCACACCAGGATCTAGGTAGAGGCATCCATGGTTAGGTTCTCTGTCTGGATACAGGCGCAGGTGGAGGAGACAGGAGCAGTGTTGGCACTGGCGATGTGACCCTTCCTAATCATAGCAACTATATTATGTTTCCCTCTGACAAACTCCCTCTCAAACTCCCCTGTTCACTAGCTCCGCTTGGTTGCTTTGCCTCTGGCTTTTAAGGCCTTCTCTCCTAGGTCAGCCTTACCCCCTCGTTAATCACACAGCGGGGGCGGGTGGGTGATCAGAAGTCTGATTGAGGCTGATCAAAGATGATCAGGGATGATCCAGGGAACAAAGTCTCAAACAGTCCCCAGATACACAATCCCAACTGACCCAGTAACTGAAATAATTGACAATAACTGAAATAACCTGAAAGAGAAAGAAACACACAAACAGCCAAACAAACTCACTCACCCCAAGGTTAGTATCTGCACCTTGTTCGTTCAGCAGGGGGATCTCCTTCTCCCCGTCTCAAACTCCCCTGTTTGCGGTCCCCTGTTTGCTAAGATGCTATTGTACCTTACACACATTTTGGGACATATCACTGAGAACTCAATTCTGCCTCTATTCAGAACACAGTGAAAAAAATATAATTTGCCATATGGACAAGGGTAAAAATTTTACTTAAAGGTGCACAATGCCTAGCACAGTTGGTCCTTTATATATGACGGTGAACAGTAAGTGCTATTGCTATATAAATGTAATGTCAACCTTCTGGCTGGGTTATTTTATCAGAAGTGGGGATTGAACCTGGCACCTCTGGATCTTAATATGGGAGCATCTACTGCCTGAGTTAAAAGAACCCGCACCCCCTCCTTAATCAAGACTATAGTAGGCTCAACAACTGCTATTTGGCCTAACCGCCACTAGAGAGGGACACAGTGCCACACAGAGTAGGCATAGCTTATAGATGTAACTTACACGAATAGTAAGGGCTTGATCCTGTGAGGTGCTGAACACCCTCTACGCCTACTGACTTTGATGGGATTTGGGGTGCTCAGCCACTTTCAGGACTAGGGCCCTACCTCTTTTAAGATCATATCATAATGGAAGGTAAGAAACTTCACAGCCTCAAACTGTTAATTTGCCAGGATGGTTTTCGTGGATATGAGGCCCAAAGTCTGCGTTAAGTGACTGTTGGGCAATTATGTTCTGCTGCCCCCCAAAAAAGCCCCACATTGCATAAATTATTTCTTGTTATATTGTCCCCAACTCTTTGCTAGTGGTGCTGTGCTGTTTAAAGACTGCCACCCTGCACTGCAGGAGTGGGATCCAGGAACTGTGGCCACGTTTCGCTGATGGCTGAAATGACTGCTGTATGAACGAAGGCCAAATCAGTGGAGTTGCACTAGTGTAACCGAGGGCATATCCAGGTTAACAAGGCTATCCTGCTCCCCGTTGCACAAGCGTACGTCCATTACCTTGATGGATCTGAGAGTGGAATCTGGCCCATAGCTTGTAATCAAGTTTGTAGAACTTGTCAGGGGCTTTGGGATTTGGGGGTGAAAGGTGCTCTGTAAACGTCAGTCCTCATTTACTAGCACTAGCTGGAGCACACAACGACTGCATTCGGACAGGGAAGCAGAGCCTGCCAGAGGCACTTCACCAGGACACGGGGAGGGGTCCTCTGAAGACACATATTGAATAGTAGCATGGCTAGGAGGGAAGCAGGAGGAGTGGCCGCTCCCCCACTGAGCACAAGTGGCGCCTTTTCAATTTCCTGGCACCTTTGTACTCACCAGGGGGAGCGATTAAAAAAAAAAAAAGGCGCCACCCGCTGTGGCGCTTTTATTTTACTCACCCTGCAGCGGGACCATCATTCGCTCCGGGTCTTCGGCGGCGGGATCTTCACTCGCTCTGGGTCTTCGGCGGCGGGACCTTCAGTGCCACCGAAGACACCCGGAGCAAGTGAAGGTCCCGCCACTGAGGACCCGGAGCGTCGCCGGGTGAGTGAAAGCGCCGCAGTGGGTGGGGCCTTTTTTTTTTATTGCTCTCCCTGTTCCCTCCACCTGGCTATGCCACTGATATTGGAGGGAGCTGTTGGTGCATGTACATTTACAGAGCACGGTCACAACACCCTGCTCCCTAGGAACCAACAACACATGTTCCTTTATCTGCCTGTTTGTACAGATTTACAAATATCAAACGAGTAAAACAATAGCCACGTAACAAAGAATATTTGATATGATGTGTGGTGCCAAGTGCCTTAAGCTTTTTATAGTACACAAAGAGTGACTCATTCGGACTGGACCGCGTATTTGGTTGAGGGTTGCCTCTTTTTCACTCATGAGAGGTTCCTGAGCCCATCACAATGTTCTCACATATATTCATCATTGAAAATAACTAGGGCCATCAAGCGATTAAAAAAATAAATTGCGAAGAATAGCGTGATTAATCGCACTGTTAAACAATAATAGAATGCCATTTATTTAAATATTTTTGGATGTTTTCTACATTTTCAAATATATTGATTTCAAGTACAACACAGAATAAAATGTGTACAATGCTCACTTTATATTTATTTTTGATTACAAGTATTTGCACTGTAAAAAAAAAAAAGAAATTGTATTTTTCAATTCACCTTATACAAGTACTGTAATACAATCTCTTTTTCATGAAAGTTGAACTTACAGATGTAGAATTATGTAAAAAAAAAAAACCTGCATGCAAAAACAAAACAATGTAAAACTTCAGAGCCTACAAGTCCACTCAGTCCTACTCCTTGTTCAGCCAATCGCTCAGACAAACAAGTTTGTTTACATTTGGAGGAGATAATGCTGCCCGCTTCTTGTTTACAGTGTCACCTGAAAGTGAAAACAGGTGTTCTCATGGCACTGTTGTAGCCAGTGTTGCAAGATATTTACGTGCCAGCTGTGCTAAAGATTCATATGTCCCTTCATGCTTCCTCCACCATTCCACGGGACATGCGTCCATGCTGATGATGGGTTCTGCTCAATAACGATCCAAAGCAGTGTGGACCGATGCATGTTCATTTTCATTATCTGAATCAGATGCCACCAGCAGATGGCTGATTTTCTTTTCTGGTGGTTTGGGTTCTGTAGTTTCTGCATCAGAGTGTTGCTCTTTTAAGACTTCTGAAAGCATACTCCACACCTCGTCCCTCTCAGATTTTGGAAGGCAGTTCAGCTTCTTAAACCTTGGGTCGAGTGCTGTAGCGATCTTTAGAAATCTCACATTGGTACCTTCTTTGCGTTTTGTCAAATCTGCGGTGAAGGTATTTCTAAAATGAACAGCATGTGCTGGGACATCATCTGAGACTGGTATAACATGAAATATATGGCAGAATGTGGGTGAACACAGAGCATTGGACATACAATTCTCCCCCAAGGAGCTCAGTCAAAAATGTAATTAACACATTATTTTTTTAATGAGTGTCATCAGCATGGAAGCCTGTCCTCTGGAATGGTGACCAAAGCATGAAGAGGCATACATATGTTTAGCATATCTGGCACATAAATCTTGCAATGCTGGTTACAAAAGTGCCATGCCAATGCCTGTTCTCACTTTCTGATGACATTGTAAATAAGAAGTGGGCAGCATTATCTCCTGTAAATGTAAACAAACTTGTTTGTCTGAGCAATTGGCTGAACAAGAAGTAGGACTGAGTGGACTTGTGGGCTCTGAAGTTTTACATAACTGCACTCAAAAACAAAACAATGTAACAAAAAAAATCTACATCTGTAAATTGCAATTTAATGACACAGAGATTGCACTACAGTACTTGTATGAGGTGAATTGAAAAATACTATTTCTTTTATCATTTTTACAATGCAAATATTTGTAATAAAAATAATATACTCTTTGATTTCAGTTACAACACAGAATACAATATATATGAAAAAGTAGAAAATTTAATAAATTTCAATTCGTATTCTATTGTTTAACAGTGCAATTAAAACTGTGATTAATCATGATTAATTTTTTTAATCACAATTAATTTTTTTGAGTTAATTGCATGAGTTACCGGCAATTAATCGACAGCCCTAAAAATAACCTGTGACATGATGAATAACTTCCACAGGGCTCCGGGAGAATATTCACTGCTCAGACTTCAGAATACACACTTCAGCTATTCCTTATACAAGTCAGCTGACAGCTTCTCTGTTTCCTGAGTGGGTGCCTTAATTAGTTAACCAACAGTGTGTGAATTTTGAATATTGCAACTGGACATGCAAGTTGAAAATTGCTCTCACTTGTATCAATCCTGGTTCAGAGGGCTTGAATTTAGGCCTAAATAAGCAACTTGATTGTGGGAAAGGAGATAGGTGGAGCACAGGCCACAGGTCTGTTCTTAGAATCATAGAATATCAGGGTTGGAAGGGATCTCAGGAGGTCACCTAGTCCAACCCCCTGCTCAAAACAGGATCAACACCAACTAAATCATCCCAGCCATGGCTTTGTCAAGTCGGGCCTTAAGCAGGATCAACACCAATTAAATCATCCCAGCCAGGGCTTTGTCAGGCCTGACCTTAAAAACCTCTAAGGAAGGAGATTCCACCACCTCCCCAGGTAACCCATTCCAGTGCTTCACCACCCTCCTAGTGAAAAAGATTTTCCTAATATCCAACCTAAACCTCCCGCACTGCAACTTGAGACCATTACTCCTTGTTCTGTCATTTGCTACCACTGAGAACAGTCTGATCCATCCTCTTTGGATCTTGCATTGGAAGATTTTACCTTCAATGAGTATTTGTGCCTCTGAGCTTTAGATTTGCTTTCATGAGCATTCAACTGATCAAAGGTTCATGGAAAGGGGACACAAAAGCAAGGCAGGGACCATCTTCATGTTGTGGCCTGTGCAACACAAAGCAGGCCCCCAGTACTTAAACAATAATCACAGTTCATTCAGATGTAGGGTGACCATACGTCCTGTTTTGGCCAGGACAGTTCCTTTTTTAAGCCCTATCCCAGCCATCCCAACTTTTTTGAGAAAAAGGGCATTTGTCCCGTGACAAGAGCAAACGGGACAAATGCCCACTTTTTGTCAAAAACGTGGGGTGCGGAGGAATGTGCGGGGGGCATGAGCGGTGATGCCAGCCCCGCGCAGTGGGGAGGCAGGGCTTGCGTAAGCAGCGATGCCAGCTCCACGTGGGGAGGGGGGGCATAGCTCGGGTGAGTGGCTGGGCCAGCCCCGTGGGGTGGGGGTGGAGGGAAGGCTCGGGCTAGCCCCACTCGGTGTCCCATTTTCCCTTTGGTTTCTCATTTTTTCCATTGCTTTCTGCACTCGGCTAGGCCTGCATTCCCCTTGGGCAGTGAGTGTGCAACTACGGAGTTTGTAATATCCCATCAGAATGTCTTTTGAGGTTTTGGGGAATGCAGGGGTGCCCAGCCTACAGCCCACAGGCTGTACATGGCCCACCAGAGTATTTCATAAAGCCCGTGGCCTTCTTCAACACAATATACTAACGTCCAATTCCTTAGCATTTTATCATCATGTTTACATCATTTTAGTTTAGTTATATTGTCTTTACCATTTTTTCCTGTTTTCTATAATTCCGATACACATCTTATGCACTGTTTTCTTTGATTTTAAATAGACAATACTGAATATAGAAGCAAATACATCTAAATACACATGAACCAGAATCTGTTTGGCCCACACAAGGTTGTGCTTAGGTTTATGTGGTCCTCCTGTGTAATAAGGTTGGGCACCACTGTAATAATGGAAGGCAATAAAACTTAGGAAGCAGAAGGATGGGCTTTCCTACGTATTATCCCTGTGTTTCTTCTTCTTTATCTTCTACTCCAGGGGCCGGCAACCTCTGGTACGCGGCTCGCCAGGGTAAGCACCCTGGCGGGCCAGGCCAGTCTGTTTACTGCCGTGTCGGCAGGTTCAGCCAATCGCGGCTCCCATTGGCCGCGGTTCGCTGTCCCAGGCCAATGGGGGCGGCGGGAAGCCACAGCCAGCACATTCCTCACCCGCGCCACTTCCTGCCACCCCCATTGGCCTGGGATGGCGAACCGCGGCCAGTGGGGGATGGCTAACGGCGGCCAGTGGGAGCTGCGATCGGCCGAACCTGCTGATGCGGCAGGTAAAAAAAAAAAAAAAATTAATGGAGATATCCCATCTCCTAGAACTGGAAGGGACCTTGAAAGGTCATCAAGTCCAGCCCCCTGCCTTCACTAGCAGGACCAAGTACTGATTTTTGCCCCAGATCCCTAAGTGGCCCCCTCAAGGATTGAACTCACAACCCTGGGTTTAGCAGGCTAATGCTCAAACCACTGAGCTATCCCTCCCCCCAAACAGGTAAACAAACTGTCCCGGCCCGCCAGGGTGCTTACCCTGGCGAGCTGCGTGCCAGAGGTTGCCGACCCCTGTTCCACTCAATACTTCTTGATTTTCATCTAGCAAAGTATCTTCTCCCTCCTCTCCTGAATTTATTAGGAGTGCTCTTTATTTCCTACAGGATGATAGCCAGGTGAGTGTTAAATACTGTTTACATTCTCTTCTCCCCCTTTGGAGCCTGGGAACATACAATACTATTGCATCCAGCATACTCTTCCAGCTTCTGCTGTCACTAATAACCGGTTACTACTGCAGTGGTGTTTCAGTAAGAACCCATTTCCCCCCCTCTTGTCTGAGGATTCTAAGAGATGAATACCTCTTCCCATCATATGTAGTGATCACTGTATTTTCATGGCTGAGCTATGTCTAATGCATGAAGGGCTAAATTCTGCCCTGAAATATGCAAGCAAAACTCTCATTGGAGTCACCGGGGAACAGAAACTGAGCCTTACGTAGCATGTCAGCTTTTGCACATTTTAATCTGTTTGTCCTACCACATGTTGGGCCACTGTGAGAATGCACTTTCCTCTTCAGGGATAAGAAAAGGAAAACATGCAAGATTATACTTACAAGCAGGCAGAAAGGGAGTTGCAGCAAGCAGCAGAGGGTTTCAAAATGGCCTCTTTAAGGTTACAGCTACTTTGCTTTGCCAAATTTAATGGGTTAGCTCTGAAAGGCATGCTGGGAAAAATCCTATAGAGGAGAAATCCCGTGGGAGTAGAGAATTAACAGGGCCTAACAGGTTGATCCTAGGAAAACTTTTTTTTTCTACATTGCCCATACCATAGTTATAGGTTAGCCACATTTCCAAAGTTAGCAGCATGTGTAACTCATGCTTGACAGTAAAGGATGTGGCTATGAATCAGCTATCTGTATGTGTAGTTGGGTTGGGCTTAGAAGGAGATCAGTAGCTCAAAGGGTTGAGGGCTAAGCTAGGAATTTGAAAACACAGGCTTCAAATCTAACTAAGAACTGGGGTGAAGGATCAGTAGAGATGCATAGGATGAAATCCCTCTGGGTTTTTAAACAAATATTTAAATAACACACTAAAGAAATATCCTTTAAAACAGGTTCTCTCGGTATATATCTATATCTAATCTATCTATAAAAACCACATGATAATCTGTCAGTTAGGGGAAGACATGCAACAAAACACATATGTTCTACATTTTTGGTCATTTGTCACATGTTGGTAAGTTTGAAGGTAGAGTAGTCTGATAGTTAAGACTTTAGGCCCAGATCCTCAAAAGTATGTAGGCATCAAAACTCCAATTGATTTCAATGGGAGTTAGGTGCCTAAATACTTTTGAGGATCTGGGCTTTAGTGAAATTACGGCAGTGTGATGAGGGCAGTTTGTGGCTTCAGTCCCTTTGAAAAGAATGGGAAACACTGACCATCTTTCCTAGGGGCTCTTCTTATTGTGCCTCACACTATGAAGTAGTGGACATCTTTACTAAAGAAACGAGCAATTTCATTCCATTGGGTAGTCTCAGTCCCATTGTAAGTTGAGGAAAGGGGTGGCCATTTTGAGTAAGGAAAAATTGTGACCACAGAGGGAAAGATTAGAGAGAAAAAATAAGTAATGCCTTTGCTTAATAATAACCTAATTTCTTCAAATGTACATATAAAGGAAGATGATAATGAGTTCAAACGACATGAAAAGGTTGAAGGATAATTAATCAGCTGTTTGTTAGCAAAAGGAGTCCAAAATAAGCCTAGAGATTGGACATTTCTTAAAGGTTCCATTGTTTTATATTAATGTTAACCTATGAATAAACTAACAGATTTAATTGAATAGCCCTAACCCCACAATTCACTCTTGAGTCATAGATTACGTGCTGTAAATTTGGGGACGATACACTGGATTATTCATACTAGAACAAATGAAGCTGAATCCCTGCTTTAAGTGCATATTGAATCTAATCTCCAATAATATATTTAACATATGGGGGTGCTAACAAGCTTCTGTAATATAGTATCACATGAACTTGGCATAAATATACGATCAATCCCCACATCCTGACTTTATTGTTCTTTCAAATCCTTGATGCTCTTATGGAATGCAATCCACATCCTTCCTCCCTATCAGAAGCAGGTCAGGGATGGAACTCTAGGCATGTCTAAGTGCCCAGGATATTAGAGGCCAAAGCTTACTTCCTGTATCTCTCTGTGATTTGCTCTGGTTAACAGATTGCCACCCAATTCAATTCCTCATTGTGCCATCCCATCCTGACAGAAGCCACTGGGAGGTTTCATGGCAAAACCCAAAGCAAAATAAGGCATCTCTTCTCAGCAACATGATTATCCTGTGATAATGGAACCCACCTCCCCGGAGGGAAGACCTTGTTACTATTCCATGACTTTCATTTTTACATGTGTAAGGAAAGTGCATTGATTCCCGCAAGCTGTCAGTTAATGCTACAATGCTTCCACTGAGAGGCTGTGAGCGTCACCCACTCCTTAAAATGCTAATGACCCTCCTCAGATGTGTGATCACAGAAGCCCATACGCAGGGCTGTGCTGCAGCCCCTTGTATTTTTTGCTGGGAGCAATGAGCCTCTGTTGCATGCTTCTGGTTTTTTTGAAGGGTCTATTGAGTATGCTGGATATACTAAAAAGAGAAAGTATTAAAGGCTCACCTCTAAACATTTGTAAGTCAGAATCAGAGAGAGAGGAAGAAATAAACCACCAGATGAGCGAATGAAATGGGATACAATGCGGAGGCAAAGATATGAAACATCATCTCTCTTTTAACCTTTCTCTTGCGGTGCCTAACAGGGCGCAGCATTCTGATCTCGTTCTGAAGCTACCTCACTTGCTGTGCCATTGAGAGGTGGAAATTAAGTTCCATTAGAATCTTGGAATCTATTTCCACTCAGAGTGGTCGTACAATGGGTAATGCTACACTCACTTTACACATCAATGACCTAGCAGGAGGAAAGTTCATAAAAGGTGATTACATTGAGGTTAAAAAACAAAACAAAACATAGCGTGTGACTAACTACAGAATAGCCAGCTGTGATCAGGGTGGACTTTAGAAGCTAAGCAACGTAAGGGCTAATCAGTACTTGGATTGGAGTCCCACAAGGAAAGCTAAAGGTACTGTTAGAAGCAAACTTGCTGATTCAGGAAGTGGTTCTCTTTCCTTTGAGTCAGTAATGAAACAAAATCCCAGCATGGTGTTGCAGGCACTGTACTTCTGTTGGGGTTGTCATCTATAGATATTGGCATAGAAAGTACGCTTATTAAGTTTGCAGATGATACCAAACCGGGAGGGATTGCAACTGCTTTGGAGGATAGGGTCAAAATTCAAAATGATCTGGACAAATTGGAGAAATGGTCTGAAGTAAACAGGATGAAGTTTAATAAAGACAAATGCAAAGTGCTCCACTTAGGAAGGGAACAATCAGTTTCACACATACAGAATGGGAAGAGACTGTCTAGGAAGGAGTATGGCAGAAAGGGATCTAGGGGTTATAGTGGACCACAAGCTAAATATGAGTCAACAGTGTGATGCTGTTGCAAAAAAAGCAAACATGATTCTGGGATGTATTAACAGGTGTGTTGTGAGCAAGACACGAGAAGTCATTCTTCCGCTCTACTCTGCGCTGGTTAGGCCTCAGCTGGAATATTGTGTCCAGTTCTGAGCACCGCATTTCAAGAAAGATGTGGAGAAATTGGAGAGGGTCCAGAGAAGAGCAACAAGAATGATTAAAGGTCTTGAGAACATGACCTATGAAGGAAGGCTGAAAGAATTGGGTTTGTTTAGTCTGGAAAAGAGAAGACTGAGAGGGGACATGATAGCAGTTTTCAGGTATCTAAAAGGGTGTCATAAGGAAGTGGGAGAAAACTTGTTCATCTTAGCCTCTAAGGATAGAACAAGAAGCAATGGGCTTAAACTGCAGCAAGGGAGGTTTAGGTTGGACATTAGGAAAAAGTTCCTAACTGTCAGGATGGTTAAACATTGGAATAAACTGCCTAGGGAGGCTGTCTAGATCATCAGGGATGACCTAGACAGTATTTGGTCCTGCCATGCGGGCAGGGGACTGGACTTGATGACCTCTCGAGGTCCCTTCCAGTCCTAGAGTCTATGAATCTATGAATCTTTCAGATGAGATACATAACTGAGGCCCTAATCTCCTGGGTCATTAAGTAACCCATAGTACATTTTGATCATTCTTTATGTCCAGTTTATTAGGAAATCCCTGGGGTTCTCCTGATTCTATTGAAGGCCAGTCTGTAATACAACAGTTGGTCCTCACACAGCTACTTGTATCATGGTACAGATCCTCCACTAGGCATGTTGAGTCTGCAGTTTGGACTACATATAATATAATATATTTAGCTGTTTACTGAATGTATCCAAATTACTTTGGTTCGAGCTAGCGATTTTCAGCAGAACAGCTTTGCTGATGGTGTTTCTTTATTCTAGTTGGGTTAGAATATAGGCCGTCTCCTGGTATTTTGGCACTTTCTCCTGCAGAAGGGGACCAAAAATTGGGGAGGGAGGGAAGTTATGCAAACATTTTCTAATCTTAAAAAAGCTCCACTTCTAGTTCTGATAATATTTGATGTCATTTGCCCCAGCTTTTCATTTAATGCATTTCCCTGCTGACCGGCTATTACCCCAGGAAACACCCTACAATGCACATGACCTTTGCAAAAATCTGCAAAAGACACTTAGAGTGAAGCAGGATATAAAGTAGTTTCAGGCTTCCTCCTCTTCCCTGGTGAAGTTATTGAGTGTCCGCTGTATTTCACCTTTACGGTTCAGGAAAAGAGGTGATAAAAGAATGTAGTCTATTCCTTAGCACTTTATGGTGTCATTTCAATGCAGTTAGATCTTAACTATTTGCATGAAGCACTTTTTAATGGAACACACTTTTGCCAGACCTGGAATATGCGGCTGGCTGTGCTTTATTCTTCTTTATTCCTTTGAGGGTCCATCTACACTACAACCATAACTGAATCTGGGGACACAGTTCAAATATGGTTTTCATCTGTCCTGGTTACGATACGGTTAAAAGTGGTAGTATTGATACAATCTAACCAAGTTCCGCAAACCAGTATAAACTCCAGAGAGCTTGTTAACACCATGGGCAATCCAAGGTTTCAACCTTGTTAGGTCCCATAAGCACTACAACATTTAATCACCTTGAAACCAGATTCCCTGTCTCAGGGTAGTTGTAGAGTAGTCAGGATGTTGAGTCCAAAGCCTACAGTGTGTGTCACATGAATAGTTACTTTTAGTTACTATGATTTTTCATGGGTGTAAAGGTTGCAGGCTGAGGTCCCTAGTGGAAGAGTCTAGACCTTGATTCCTCTTCCCTCCATAAGAGAGCAAGTTGGTTTGAGGGCCTGATCTGTAAAGTCTGATCCAGCTTCAAGCTTTCTCAAAGTTTGAAGGTCTTTAGATTCAGGATTCCAATGTGAGTCCCTCATAGAGTTAAGGCCAACCTACGACAGTTTGTTTGCATATCTAGAGTTTACCAAAGCTTGGTTGTGTCACACCCAGTACTCTCGTTAGGGCCCATTTCTAGCTGCATATGTCAGTGCCATTTCATTTGTGACCACAAACAGCCAGACCAGGGAGGTGCTGACCGACCACTTTTCCCATGGACTTCACTTTCAGCTGTGGGTGCCAGCACTTATGAACATCAGCCCTTAAAAAGCTTCACTAGTATGCTGCTTCTCTTTATCCAGAATTACACATCCTAGGCAACACAACCGCCCTGAAATAGTTAATGGTGCCGTCTTGCTTGCAAAGTATTATTTTCCTTTTAAGGCTGTTATCTCTATTTTAAGGCTGAACTGAGTTTTAAATTTAACTTCACATTATTGAGATGCAAATCATTTTAGGCTCATAAGTAGTATATGTCTAAACCATATTTTCCAACGTGGAGTGGTGTTTTTTTTAAAGTATTTCCCTTTAAATACATTTTTCCATTAAACTAAGTATTTGTTGAATTTCTTTTTTCTCCTCCAAAGGCAAGGTCCTTTCAACTCATGCCAGTGTTATTATTTCTCAGAACGAGTTTCATCTTGATCTATAAACATTTTATGCCAAGAATAATGCCGTTTTAAAGACAATAAGTGCCTATTTCTGCCTGAGGCTATCGGAAACCCCGTAAAAGAGGCAGTAGGAATTAAAGGCACTTAATCATATTTCCCCATTTTTAACTGTTGTTTTTCACACTCCTAAGCAGTTTTTCTAGCCTGGCTGAGTCCTATTGAGGACCATAAATCTTAATTAAAGATGTAATTTTTTTCCCTCCGCTATGAAAGCTGAGCTGAAAAGAACATTTCTGGTTTTTAAGACTAGCACTGTGTGCAAACTCTTAAAACAAACAAGACTATTACACTCAAAGGGTTTCAAAACCAGTTATTGCTGCAATCATGTGGAACTAGTTCCATAATTATTGGTATTGGTGGTGGTGGTGAGGGAGGTTTATTAACACCTGAGCTTCATATTTTCTATGCACATCATGGGGAAATTATTATAACTTACACCAAGTGCATATCTATTTGGAAAATGGAAGTTATGGCCTATGGAAACATATACATGGGCACAAGGATCTGTTTTCAACATACACTCTAGGTTTTGTGGAGTGGGAGCTAATGCAGTGGGAGATATTAAAGGCCAGATCTTAATCGTTGTAAATTGGCAACCTTCCATTGAAGTCAACAGAATTACATTGAGTTACTCCAGTTGAGGATTTAGCCTTAAAAAACACAATAGTCCCATTGTTCCAGGAAGCTGCAGAAGGGACTTGACCTTTAGCAGGGACGATCACCTTAATCGCCTGTCAGTTTATTATTGGTAGTGGATACTGCATGCCTTTCAGGATAAGGCTCAACTGGTAGTGTCTTCCTCTACTTAGAATAGGAGAGAGGTGGCACCATAATCAGGCCCTGATCTAAAGCTCATTGAAATGGGAAGATTCACAATGAGTTCAATACACTTTGGTGAGGTTTTCAGGCATTTCAGGAACGGCAAATGCTTAATGGTGCCCACTGTAGCTATATTATTTGTATCCTCTTTTCACATAGCATTAGGGCCGCTTAAGGGCTTGAGCTATAGGCGAGTGAAATCCATGGGCTTTCTTCCAATTACTTCCCTGGACTTTGGATCATGACCTGTAAAAAGTAACTGCACAATTATTGCCATGGAAGGTTGCTACCTGGCAAGCCAGGGTGAATCTAAAGCACATCAGCTTGCTGTGTAATAATGTCCTGTGTAGACACTACTGCAGGGTGGTGAAAGTCCAGGGGCATAGCGTAGCATACGCTTTCAAGCAGTACTACATCACGCTGTACTCTGGGACTTTCACTGTTCTATAGCAGGGACAATACTCTATGGCAGGGGTCTCAAACTCAGATGACCCCGAGGGCCGCATGAGGACTAGGGCATTGGCCCGAGGGCCGCATCACTGAACTCCCGCTGCCTCTGGCCCCGCCCCCACTCCACCCCTTCCAATTAGGCCCCGCCCCTACCCCACCTCTTCGCACCCCTTCCCTGCCCCATTCCAATCCCTTCCCTGAAGACCCCACCCCAACGCTGCCCCCAGGGGGAGCAGAAAGGGTGCAGGGTGCAGCGGGGGCTGAGGGCAGGGAGTTGAGGTGCAGGAGGTGTGCAGCGTGCTCAGGGCAGGGAGTTGGTGTGTGGGGTACAAGGGGGTGCGGCAGGGGGTCGGGGTGCAGGGTGCAGCAGGTGGCTCAGGGCAGGGAGTGCAGGAGGGGTGCGGGATGCGGCTCAGGGCAGGGAGTTGGGGGTGCAGGAGGGGTGTGGGATGTGGCAAGGGGCTCAGGGCAGGGAGTTGGGGGTGCAGAGGGGGTGTGGGATGTGGCAGGGGGCTCAGGGCAGGGAGTTGGGGGTGCAGGAGGGGTTCAGGGTATGAGCTCCAGCCTGGTGCCGCTTACCTAGAGCGGCTCCGGGGTGGCAGCGGTGCTCACTGCCAGAGCCCTCTGCCTCCTTCCCCCTCCCCCCGGCCCGAAGGGGGATGCTGCCGGCTGCTTCAGAGAGCAGCGCGGTGCTTGCAGCATCAGAAGGCAATCCCACGGGTAGGCAGAGGGGCGGGAAGCTTGGCGGGCCACACACAAGAGCCCCGCGGGCCGCATGCGGCCTGCGGGCTGTGAGTTTGAGACCCCTGCTCTATGGCAAGCTGGTACACTGTACACACTCTGGCTTGCGGTACAGTAACATGGTGTGTAGAGAAGCCATGAGATCTCCATTGCCATGCATTCTCTTTGCCCCAGGGACTATAGCAACGGCAACTTCATGGAACCCCCAGCTAAGAGGTTCTGATGGCTTTCCAACTACTTCTCCCCACAGATGTGGTTCATAGTCAGAGAGGAAGCCATTGATCTAACCTTATACATATTAAATTACTCAGTAGCTCCTTGCATAGCACACATATCTGTAGACATGTTTACCTAAGCATAGCTGATTTATACATTGGTCCTGTTTTGCAGAGACTTAGGCAAGTGTGTAACGTTACTCGTGGCAGTAGCGCTATCAAAGTGAACGGGTCTACTCCTTTGAGTAAAATTATGCGTGTGTTTAAATGATTTCAGGATCAGGGCCCTCCAATTTTTGCATGGCATTTCCATTTGATCTTGATCTAATAGAGCAAAGTTTTCAAATGATTATTAAATAGCTTTAAAATAGCAGTGGATTAAAAAATATACCAAAAGGAGGGGATAAAAGTATTGCCTGAAAAGTAGTATGCTACTGATGAATGCTCTGATCCGTACGGGAGGCAAGATTCTTCCACAAAGGTCCCTTTGTAAGACTGGGGCCTAACTGTGATTTGAAAGAGGGCGTGCCATATTCAGGGCTGAGCCTACAAGCATTTATGCCCATGAGTAAAATACTCATGTGAGTAAAGTTACACCTCTGGTTAAGTATTGGCAGGATGGGGGCCTTATAACCTCCTGTTGCACCGTCTCTGGGTTTCCCCAGCTGCCAAGTCAACCAATGAGACATATCAGACCTATTTATTAGATACTCTTAGTTATGGCTCCGCGGGCATGGATCAGCATTCATGTCGCACTCCGCATCTATACCCAGCCCAGGTGGAGGAAGCTAATGATCCAACCAGCAGACCAAATTCAGTAATGAATCCTGGTCATGTGGCACCTGAGGCACATTGCGTATATACTAAGAAAAAGTTACTGCTCCTTTAATATAATATGACCTTCACGAAAGCAAACCTGAACCAAAAACCCATTGATTTATTAGCAGTGAAACGATATTTCCTCACTGGCATCCAATGAGTTAATTCTTGAAGCAGAGTTGGTCTCTGTGAATTGGGTCTTGGTCTTGGACTAAGATTCCTGGAAGAAGGGATTGCCCAACATCTCTGCTACTAGACTTGTCTACAGGTGTAATAAAACAGGTTACACTTGGAATTGTCCCAGACTCTCCTTTGCTGGGATGTGATCTGCAAGGCCTCACACATCTGCAGTGCATAGAGACCCAAGTAAGACATTTTTTTCCTTTTTAATTTAATGTTTGAATTGATGAAGGGCATCTATAAGCACCTTGGTCAATACTGATAAGTTGTTTTAATAAATTAATATAATACCGAATCTTGGAATGACAATCTCAAAATCAAAAATGGAGCCTGACCCAAATAACCTCATTCCATTCCCCCAAGTAAATTCTTGTGACAATAAGCCTCTATTCCAGTGACTTTTGATTCTTTTCTTTTATCAACTGCTTGGACAATCAAGTTACTTATTTTTTTATTGAGGCCATAATATTAAGTGGCAGTGACTAAAATACTGTTGATACCATATATAAATTTTACAACTCTATAATGGGTTGATTCAGAACACAAACTGTGAAGACTCTCAAACTTCAGGGAGGTTGGGATTGAGATCTGATGCTAAATCTAAACTTTGTGGCTCAGGTCCACTTTTATAATAACATTAAATTCACTTTAAAACAGGATTTCCACAGATTTAGTAGAAAATTGTAGCAAATAACTAATTAAGACCTTTCAATTAGTTTGAATTATAGTTTTCTGACCCAATTATCATTTAAACAGCAGCCAATAACTTTATCAAATCTAATTATTTTGATTAAAAAGACAGTTAATGTATGTTAATTAAATAACTGATTAATAAAAAATTATTTATTCAGCTTTAGGAGCCTGGGTCCTGATGTGTAAGAATGTATACACACTCTTTCTCATGCTTCTGTCTTATACATATATAGAAATTAGGATGCATACAACTCTGATTTGTGAAGTATCAGAGGGGTAGCTGTGTTAGTCTGGATCTGTAAAAAGCAAGAGAGAATCCTGTGGCACCTTTAAGACTAACAGATGTATTGGAGCATAAGCTTTCGTGGGTGAATACCCACTTTGTCAGACGTCTGACGAAGTGGGTATTCACCCA
>NC_048303.1:9086314-9094875 GCF_013100865.1 Trachemys scripta elegans | reverse complement strand
TGGGTGAATACCCACTTCGTCAGACGTCTGACAAAGTGGGTATTCACCCACGAAAGCTTATGCTCCAATACATCTGTTAGTCTTAAAGGTGCCACAGGACCCTCTGATTTGTGAGTGCACCAAAGGCTTGATCCAACTCCCACTGAAGTTGACGGAAAGGATCACAGTGAGAGATGGATCAAACCCACAGTTATGATTGTATATAGGCCCCAAATTGCACAATCATCTATTCAGGTTTCCATGGGGGGGAGGGGGAGAGAGGATGTACTAACCTAGGTGTATGACTGTGCATGCTCACTTTAAAAAGAAAAAGCCAAGCTTATGTACCAAACCCAGAATGTATTCTAGCTGAGGGATTTATCTGACCCTCATTACCACAGTATTCAAGCACCACCACCAGTGTCCGAGCACCTCCCAATTTTTAAAATGGAGTTAGCCTCATAATACCTCTGTGAAGTAGGGCAGTGAGTTAAGTCCTCAGGATTTGGTCTAGGGGAGCTGTAGATGCTCAGCGCTTCTCACTTTGTTGTGAACATGTATCTGCCATGTGCTTCTTTAAACCTCAATAAATAATAGAACTGGTAGAAAAATGTCGGGGAGACAGTTTTCCATCCGAAAATGCAGTTTTGTGGAACTCTGAACATTTCATGGGAACCTGTCAATTTTGACAAAACTCTAGCTGGGAAAAAGTCAAAATAAATCATATCAACTTTGTTTCAATAATGTCAAAACGATTCCTTTCAATCCGGCAAAACATTTGTTTTCACTTCGTCATTTAGTTTAATTTCATTTTGACTTTATTTTTCATATTGATATTTATTGTATTTAATATTTTAATAGTATTCTGAAGTCAAAATGACACATTTTTATCTTATTTGAAACTAAACAATTTGGTGGTCCCAAATAGACACTTTTTGGGATTTTTGTTTTGCAGGAAGTTTAGAAATCTTAGCTACTATTTCAATTAGGAGGTGGTTTTTTTCCCTAAAAAGTTAGGATTTCCAACAGCAAACAAATTTTGGTTTCCAACCAGCTCTAGTAAATATACTTTAAAAATTATATTTATGATTATTATTCTGTATATAGCAGTCTCCGGACATATTAATAAACACATCCCCTGCTTGAAGAGTTTAAATTCTAATGGTAGGCATTAAACAAGTAAGAGCTACAACATTCCACGGCAGTCCTTCAACCCCTCAGTCATTAAAATCCTCTTTCAGGGCAAACTGCCCCCTTGGCTCCCACCAGCACTATTCTCTCAATCTGCTTTCATCATTCAGGTCTCCCCTTCTACTGTTCACCCCCGGCTCCTGATCCCCCATCCTCGCTTACTCTTGAACCACCATCTGTCCTCACTCAGCCAATTTGAGAAAGCCAGACTTTGTACACTCTGAATCAGCCCCTCCTTCAATTTGAATCCCACCTCCCTTTGTCATTCCTGATAGTAGAGTATCAGAGGGGTAGCCGTGTTAGTCTGAATCTGTAAAAAGCAACAGAGGGTCCTGTGGCACCTTTGAGACTAACAGAAGTACTGGGGCATAAGCTTTCGTGGGTAAGAACCTCACTTCTTCAGATGCTCCCAAGTTGCTAGAGGTTGTTCCTCTTATTGTAGCTGCCCTGCTCAGCCAAGCAGCTTGCATGAACAGAAAGTAATGATGTCTTTCAGGCAGACCCTTCTCAAAGGAGGTGGCAGGAAGGAGGCAGGTGCCTTATTTGGTGCCAGAGATCCTTTTGCTGCCAGATCACCCACCAGGAGCTTGTCACAGATGTCCAGGAAGAAGACAGTGAAGTGCTGGGTGTAATTATATATTGACTTTCAGTACGTTATCCAGCCAGTAGACTCTGCGACCTGTCTAGAGTCCCAGACAGGATGCGGTCCCTGGTAAACAAGAGAGACAAAACTGGAGCTCAAGCTAGGCAGAAGACTGTTTGTCTTTAATATCTGTATCATGTTTAAAGGGGGCTGTGATTCCATATATTATGCCATCAGGTTCCAGTGGTGTTATAGTGATCACAAGGCTTTTAAAAAAAAGTTGGTAAAGAAACTGAGTTCAATAAAAGTAGTTGTAAGTGCTAAGCACCTCTCAGGATTTGGTCCATTTATAGCTAGTGTGTCACTTCTTCAGATTGTGGCAACTTTTGAAACCAGTTCAAAAGAACCTGCTCTCAGTTGCTATTTTCTTATTATTGTACAACTTAAGACACAAACTTATATTTTCATATTCTATTCTACTTATGCATTTATACCCCAACCATCTCACGCATAGAGTTGCCTCCTTCTATCCAGTTAATAGCTATCACCCTTTAAATGTATTTATTTCTTTTAGGACCTGAGCCAAAACCCATTGAAGTCAATGGAAAGAATCCCATTGATTACAATAGGCTTGGGATAAAGACCACTGAGCACAGTGAAAATGTATATGGCATGCCACCAAGAATTCCTTGTAAATCTATCAGGACAGTGTAAGTCTACCTGAAAATACATTTTACAGAATGATGTGCAATGTATATAACTCATAGGTTGACATTTTCCTCTTAACACGTTAGTGTATGGACAAACAAATAGCTGGAGTAAAGTGCCTTGTTCAGTATATTCAACTAAAATTAGAGCTGGCTGAAATTTCTCAAATTTTCATAATGTAGATGAAATTCTGTACCAATTTGAGAACGCCTTTAATTTAAATGGAAAATGTATCAAACATATTTCGCTGACACTATTGGACTAACTTCAGTCCTAATCAATCATGAACTATTGCGTTTTGTCCACTTATCTAAACTGGAACTAACAGCCATCTCTGCCACCCTGCATCATATACTATATTTAGCAGAGAGCAACAGATTAGTCTAGGAACTTCTGACCAACAGTAAGGAATTTACTCCAGATAAACACACTGGAATATGGTCTAGCACAGAGGTTCTCAAACTGGAGGTCAGGACCCCTCATGGGGGACCCCTGCTTTGCCTCCAGCATTTATAATGGTGTTAAATATATAAAAAAGTGTTTTTAATTTATAAGGGGGGTCACACTCAGAGGCTTGCTATGTGAAAGGGGTCACCAGCACAAAAGTTTGAAAACCACTGATTTAGCAACGTCTGGCTCATTTCCATTGTAATATACATTTTATTATTAATCATGATTATTACAGTAGTGCCAACCAAGAATAGGGTCCCATTGTGCTAGGCACTGCACAAACACAGAGTAATAGATGGACCTTGCCCAAAGAGTTTACAGTCTAAATAAACAAGACAGACACAGCTGTAAACCACACAAGCAGAAGGAACAATACAGTGATAACAAACATCATCTTAATGCCATGATTTGTATTTTGTTTTGGTGAGGGGGATATTTGGGGGGGGGGTGTCAGCTAAATGAGAAGGGAAGGGGGCTAAGGGGGACAGGGCAGGGATGACAAGAGTAAGAAGGGTCAATGTAGAGTGAAGCTGAGGTTAAGAGACTGTAAAGGAGGGGGAAGGAAAGGGTTGGAGAAAGCAGCCAATCAGCACAGGGCAGCACCAGAACAGATTTACCCTTCAGTAATAATAAAGAATTAGAACAGTTATAATTTCAGTTTCCCCATAAAACTGGATAATAATAAAATATAATGTGCTGTACTTACATTGAGCCTTAAATGCAAGGAATTCAAAATACCAACATTAATCATTATAATTTGTATTAGTGTAATACCTACAGGCCCCAAGCAAATTAAGGATAAAGTGTCAATTTTTAACAGTGAGGGTAATTAAACATTGGAAAAATCTACTAAGGGTTGTGGTGGATTCTCCATCACTGGCCATTTTTAAATCAAGATTGGATGTTTTTCAGAAAGACCTGCTCTAGCAATTATTTTGGGGATGGTCTATGACCTGTGTTATGCAGGAAATCAGACTAGATGATCACAATGGTCCCTTCTGGCCTTGGAATCTATAAAATTTTGGGGCCTATTATGTAGGCACTGCACATACATGAGAGAGGACAAGCTCTTCAGGCAGCAACTATCCAAATAGATAGGGGCTGAAGGGGAAACAGAAGTGAAGTGACTTGCCCAAAGTCACACAGCAGGTTATTGGCAGAGCTGGGAAGAGAACCCAAGTCTCCTGGTCCACTGAGCTAACCACTAAACAATACTGACTCTTGATAAATGAGGTAAGTCTCATAACACCATGCCTAAAAATATTATCCTCATTCAATAGGTTGGGAAATCGAAGCACAGAGAAGTGACTTGCCCAAGGTAAGACAGATCTCCTGAATCCCATTCCTGCATTTTTACAATGAAACCATTCTTTACCTTTCACTCTTAGAGGGGTTACATACATCACTGAAATACTACAAAATCTATTTAGCTCATGTTCACAAAGTAACTGAAAATGAAAACTTAAGAATTCACTCTGGTTAATTATGAAAGTAGGAAGATTTCTGGAATTTGTAACAATGTATTTAATAGTTTAGACCCATAACACCACATGCTTCTCCATTTTAAGAAAAGGAGAGACTTTGTTATTCTCCTGCCTGTTCTGTCTCTGTCTATTTGAGTTCGAGGGACAGTTTTCATTCTACGCCCTCTCTAAGGCATATGTCAGAGGGAAATGATTTTTAATAGTCCTCCCCAGGCTTTTTGGTTGTTCAGTTGATTTGAAGGGGCTTGAGGTGGGAAGAGAGCAGCATTCAAACCACTGTAAAGCATCACCTTGTCCACACATCATTGTTTGTGTTTTAGGGGTTGTCGACATACAAATGTGCAGTGGTTTAGTTAAGCCGCTGTGTGGACACGCGCATTTCAGCTCAAACCAAACTTATTTTGGTTTAACTCAAATTGGTAACAATCAGGGTTAATCTAAACGGAAGTAACTCTTATTTCAGTTTACACCAGCCTGTCCAGTGTCTTTTGGAACAGGCTACATCTCACACCTTTACATCTGGTCTATACCACACCAGTTTCATTAAAAAGGTGTGATGTGGCCATGTAACGGGGTGCTCCCTGCACCCCACTGGGTTCAGCCTCTTGGCCCCACTCCCCAATAAGTCAGGACCACTTCAAGCTGGCGCAACACCCATGCTCTTTATTCCTGTGTCCGGTCCCCACCACCAAACTCCAACTATTTACAGATTATTGACAGGTTTGGCCTAGCCCAGGCCTCAGTGGCAACAGGGTGGCAGGCTCCTAGCGCCTTCTGAGCCTGCTTTCCCCTCCTGGTCTCCACACCCCTTGGGCTCACGTCTTCCCAAGCTTTCAGCCCTTGTTAGTGAGGCTGGCAGGTGTGGCCAATTTCCGAGCTAGTGGCCCAGCCCCAATCCATTTCCCCTGCTTGGGGCTGGAGTGGCAGGAGCTGACTAGGGCTTCCCCTGCAGCGCCCTGCCACAGGCACCAATTTAGTTAAACTGGTGCAATTCTGCCTTTAGACAAGTCCTCCTGATTCAGCCCCATTCCCTTGACTGGAGTGTAAATTAAGTGATCTAGTGTTCACCATTGATTTTCCATGCCACCACTTTGCTCTCAAGGGGACACATCCTGCTATATCTACTCCCTCGAGGAAGCCTGTTCTACCGCTGCCCTGGCTGGGATGTCAAGAAGATTTAAATCCCAATAATAAAACATCTTTCATTGTGAATTCTTCTCATCATAAGGCGCTTACAAAGCCTAAATCTTGGTGGGGCCTCCCCACCCTTCTGCTCCCTGCACGCCCTCATAATTCTTCCAGCCTCACTAGCACAGGAATGCTGTCCATGCCTATGATCATGCCCGGGTCAGAGGTGAATATCTAAGTTTCTAGGTCACTGAGATATGAAACACAGTGAAATATGGCAATAACGATCTTTCAGGGATATCTGAAGCGACTCTGTAAACATGCAAGTGGGCCTTTAAGAGTCTGCTTTCTGTCTTCCCTAGCAGACAAGGCACTACCTTGAGGAGGGGTTAAAAATCCTCCTGAGAAGAGGCCCAGAATTTTTTAGAGGGGAGGGTGAGGGGAAATGGTTCTTTTATTAGTCATTGATATTCTCTGTGAACAGCTGGGAGGGGAATTTACATAAGTGAGCTCTGGTCTATGGTTCAGCTCACAAGCTCTGCAGGCTTGATGCAGGTCTCACGTGTAAATAGACACTGATTGCTCTTAGAGTCCCTCAGTAAACTTTCCGCACTCCTCCCTTTAAAATAAAGAGTGCTTTGTTCCAGAGAACAATACTTTCTCATCCACTCGCTCAAAGCTCCTTCTAATTATCGACTACCTTCACACTCCAAAAAAAGCATTTTTCTTCTACGCTTTTGGCTTCCAATGCATTTACGATTATTTCATTAAAACAGGAATTGGAGACCAGGGAAATTAAAAAAAAAAAAAAGCCAGTGTAAATTTGCCATCGTGGTTCTACTAAAATCACTGTACAGGAGAATGCCTGTAGCATTCGCTGCATGGGCAGATTGGAGGGAAGTCTACACAAATCTCGGGCTCAGAGCAGAGAGGTAAATGACAATAAGACATAAAGAAGCTTCCTTGGGCCTGTGTGACAGACGGGGTAGAGAGCGGGTGGGGGGAACTCTCTTGAACAAAGCACTCTTTATTCTGTGGAGGATGGCAAGCATTGTCTGAGCATATTAATTACCACAGACAAGCTAGCCTCTTCCAGTACAATCTGAACCCCTAATATCAATAACACAAAACACTCCAAGATAGATGATGAGTTCCTAGTCCTTGTCACAGAAACTGAGCTAGGCAGTTTGTGTGCCCATCATGCCGAAAGCCCAGTGGAAACAAAGAAGTATTTTCCTCGTTTCATTTATGGAATGGATCCAATCTAAATGGACTTTACTGAGGGAGACAGCCACGCTGGAGAGGATTCAGTTCAAGGCCCTCAAAAACCTGTTGCATTTCCAACTTCCTGAAAGAATTAAAATCAAAGCCCTGCTTTGTTGTAGTGCAGTAAACAGTCTGGTACACGGCCGTGGCCTTAAGTCTCATATTCATTCAGCAGCGTATGGCAGCGCTGCTCGCATTCCTCCCTCCCTCTTTACCCTTCCTCCCCTCCATGCTTGACCCCTCCTTCCCCTGGCATGCTTAAAATCCAGAAACGTGGTTGCTAATTACTGTGGTTATGATTTGCAACCTGTCTGGTGGTGCCAGGAAGTAAAATGCAGCCTTTTCAAGCGTAGGGGAATCAATCTGCCTGCAGTCAAAATAGAGAGATGTGTTTCAAACTAATTTGGAGGGGGGTGGGGTTGTATATTAGAAGTTCAGTGATGACAAGCCCCATCGAATAGAGATGGTTGCCTGTCAAAACGTACAGAGAAGTCAGGAACTTACTCCATAAGAAAGGAAATGGCTATTTCCCCCCTTCCCTTTCTTTTTAAAGCTCAACCTATACGATTGCATATAAAGGTGGATCCCTGGAGAATTTTAAAGCCTGTTTTCAATCAGACTGAAAAAAAAATATTTTAAAGTTTTTTCCCCCCACCTCTGCTACTCAAGAAACAAGTTATTTTTAATGGTTGTCACGAGAGACTCTGCAGACTTCAGATTTTTGGTGAAATTTTGTATGATCAGCAGTTTTGGAAGTGTGAGGATTGCACTCCACAAAACTAGAGGACCCTGTATCCCTTGCATTTGTAGCATCTCTTGACCAAAATGTAATAACAATAATAAAGTGGCAGCAAAACACAGCAGCTTAATTAATAACAGTGGGCAGTAGCACTAGGAAGTAGAAGAAAATTAAACAGATTCTTCATGAATTAAGGAGTTCAGAAAACATAAGACTGGACCTGGCCCTTCATTCCTGCCTGGTCTACACTTAAACTTGAGATCACCATAGCTATGTCCCACAGGAGTGAGAAAAATCCGAGAACTTGTGCAGTGGGCTTCTAAATACCGGTGTGGTCTGCACGGCACAGTGCAGCCGTGTGTACAGTATGGATGGATCCACTGGCCCAAAACCCTGAATGGTAGAGACGTGAGCTCATGGTGGCTGCTTCTTTCTGTAGTAGTAGTTCGGGCCTAGTTGTTAGGCTGTCCAACCTACCTCCAGGTCTTTGTGTGTGCAACTCCAGATTTGCATATAGGAGTAGGATTTTTTCTGTGGTACTAACACTAAAGAGACTACCCATGATGTGTAGTTACACTATCTAGGACAATATATATCAGGACCATCAACCCACATTCATCAAGGCATACACTGTGCACCAGGGGGGATCAAAAAATTGTTCCCTCTGTTACATTTTTAAGCAAATAGCCAGATGCAATATAAGGACTTTTGATCATCCTCTGAAGAATCTACTGCAGAAGACCTCAGATTAGATGGGCCATTGGTCTGTCTGGTGTAGTTATCCCTGTGATTTTAAGATATCCATTGAGCAGAGGATAACGAGCTAAACAAGACAATTAGTAGGTGTTCTAGTAGCTATTGAAATAGTGGTAGATATCCTTTGTGTTAGATAAACTGTGTTATGAGACTGGTCTAGGGCAGTGGTTCTCAAACTAGGGCCACTGCTTGTTCAGGGAAAGCCCTGACGGGCCGGGCGAACCTGCGGACGCAGCACGTAAGCAGGCCGGCCCGGCCCCGGCGCCCACTGGCCACG